>NW_016108185.1:227543-230488 GCF_001604975.1 Cebus imitator | reverse complement strand
GGTTTTAGAGCCAGATGTTTCCCATTACATCCTATACTCCGATTCAGTGAGGAATATTCAAACGCAGCTTTTAGAAGAAACGTGTTTCTAACTCGATTATTCTAAACAAAGTTGCAACTTCCTAAGGTGAATGAACACACAGCAGAGCAGTTTGAGATATATGTTTCTACAGTGTTTTAGACTCGATCTTACAGCTAATTCTTATATACGTGTATATGGGTGGAAATATATGTTTCTACGCTGTCCAAAGAAAGGGTGTCTGAACTGGTACATATGCAAATCAGCTTAACTCTCTAAATTGAATATACACCTTGACAATCATTCTACTAGTTAGCTCCGTTTTGCTTTTAAAGCCAGATATTTCCTATTACATCCTATAATCCCATTGACTCAGGAATATCCAAACGCAGCTTTTAGAGGAAACGTGTCTCTAACTGGATGAATCTAAACATAGATGCAACTTCCTAAGGTGAACGAACACACCGCAGAGCAGTTTGAGATATACGTTTCTCCAGTGCTGTAGCCTCGACCTTACCGCTAATTCTTACATATCAGTATATGCCTGGAAATATCTGTTTCTACACTCTCCAAAGAAAGGGTTTCTGAACTGCTATATTCACACATTGATTTAAATCTAAGTTGTATATGATCATTGAAAATCATTCTGATAGATAGCTCCGTTTTGTTTTTAGAGCCAGATATTTGCCATTACATCCTATACTCACATTCACTCAGAAATATCCAAACGCAGCTTTTAGAAGAAACCTGTTTCTAACTGGATGAATGTAAACATAGATGCAAATTCCTAAGGTTAACGAACACAAAACAGAGCAGTTTGAGATATACGTTCCTCCAGTGCTTTAGACGACCTTCCCACTAATTCTTATATACCTATATACGGCTGGAAATATCTGTTTCTACACTCTCCAAAGAAAGCGTTTCTGAACTGCGACATTCACACATCAGTTTATCTCTGCAAGTTGAAGATACACCTTGACAATCATTCCGCTAGAATGCTCCATTTTGGTTTTAGAGCCAGATATTTCCCCTTACATCGTACACTCCAATTCACTCAGGAATATCCAAATGCAGCTTTTAGAAGAAACGTGTTTCTAACTCCATGAATCTAAAAATAGATGGAACTTCGTAAGGTGAACGAACACACAGCAGAGCAGTTTGAGATATGCGTTTCTCTAGTGTTTTAGCCTCGATCTTGCCGCTAATTCTTATATACCTGTACTCGGCTGGAAATATCTGTTACTACACTATCCATAGAAAGGGTTTGTGAACTGGTGCATTCACATAGGAGATTAACTCTGTAATTTGAATATACAGCTTTACAATCATTCTGCTAGATAACACCGTTTTAGTTTTAGAGCCAGATATTTCCCATTACATCCTATCCTCCCATTCACTCACGAATATCCAAACGTAGGTTTTAGAAGAAAAGTGTGTCTACTGAATGAATCTAAACATAGATGCAACTTCCTGAGGTGAACGAACACACAACAGTGCAGTTGGAGATATACTTTTCTCCAGTGTTTTAGACTATATCTTCCCGCTAATTCTTATATAACTGTGTATGGCTGGAAATATCTGTTTCTACACTCTCCAAGGAAAGGGTTTCTGAACTGCTACATTCACACATCACTGTAACTCGGTAAGTTGAATATACACCTTGACAATCATTGTGCTAGATAGCTCCGTTTTCGTTTTAGAGCCACATATTTCCCATTACATCCTATACTCCCATTCACTCAGGAATATCCAAATGCAGCTTTTAGAAGAAACTTGTTTCCAACTCCATGAATCTAAACATAGATACAATTTCCTAAGGTGAACCAACACACAGCAGAGCAGTTTGAGATATACGTTTCTTCAGTGTTTTAGACTCGACCTTACAGCTAATCTTATATACGTGTATATGGCTGGACATATCTGTTTCTACACTTTCCAAACAAAGGGTTTCTGAACTGCTACATTCACACATCAGTTTAACTCTGTATGTTGAATATACACCTTGATAATCATTTTGATAGATAGCTTCCTTTTGGTTTTGAAGCCAGATAGTTCCCATTACATCCTATACTCCCATGAATTCAGGAATAAAGAAACACAGGTTTTAGAAGAAACGTGTTTCTAACTGGATGAATCGAAACATAGATGCAACTTCTGAAGGTGAGCGAACACACAGCAGAGTAGTTTGAGATATACGTTTCTACAGTGCTTTAGGCTCGACCTTACCGCTAATTCTTGTATACGTGTATATGGCTGGAAATATCTGTTTCTACACTCTCCAAAGAAAGGGTTTCTGAACTGCTACATTCACACATCAGTATACCTCTGTAAGTTCAATATACACATTGACAATCATTCTGCTATATAGCTCTGTTTTGGTTTTAGAGCCAGGTATTTCCTATTACATCCTATACTCCCATTCAGTGAGGAATATTCAAACGCAGCTTTTAGAAGAAACGTGTTTCTTAATCTATGAACGTAAGCATTGATGCAACTTCCTAAGGTGAACGAACACATGGCAGAGCAGTTTGAGATATACGTTTCTCCAGTGTTTTAGACTTGATCTGCCTGCTAATTCTTATATACCTGTGTATGCCTGGAAATATCTGTTTCTACAGTGTCTAAAGAAAGGGTTTCTTATCTGGTGCTTTCACATATCTCTTTAATTCTGTAAATTGATTATACACCCTGACAATCATTCTGCTTGATAGCTCCCTTTTGGTTTTAGAGCCAGATATTTCCCATTACATCCTGTACTCCCATTCACTAAGGAATATCCAAACGCAGCTTTTAGAAGAAACGTGTTTCTAACTTGTTGAGTCTAAACATAGATGCAACTTCCTTAGGTGAACGAACACACAGCAAAGAAGATTGAGATATTCGTTTCTCCAGTGTTTTAAACCCGATCTTACCGCTAATTCTTATAT
>NW_016108185.1:224793-225544 GCF_001604975.1 Cebus imitator | reverse complement strand
AAGAAAGGGTTTCTGAACTGCTACATTCACACATCATTGTAACTCTGTAAGTTTAATGTACACCTTGACAATCATTCTGCTAGATAGCTCCGTTTAGGTTTCAAAGCCGATATTTCCCATTACACCCTAAAGACCCTTTCACTCAGGAATATCAAAACGCAGGTTTTAGAAGAAACGTGTTTCTGACTCGATGAATGTCAACATAGATGCAACTTCCTAAGGTGAACGAACACAGCAGAGTAGTTTCAGATATACTTTTCACCAGTGATTTACCCTCGATCTTACTGCTAATTCTTACATACCTGTAAGAGGCTGCAAATATCTGTTTGTACCCTCTCATAAGAAAGGGTTTCTGAACGGCTGCACTCACAAATCAGTTTAACTGTGTAAGTTGAATACACACCTTGACAATCATTCTGCTAGAAATCTCCCTTTTGGTTTTAGAGCCAGATATTTCCCATTACATCCTATACTCCCATTCACTCAGGAATATCCAAACGAATCTTTTAGAAGAAACGTGTTTCTAACTCGATGAATCTAAACATAGATGTAAATTCCTAAGGAGAACGAACACACATTAGAGCAGTTTGAGATATACGTTTCTCTAGTGCTTTAGATTCTATCTTACCGATTTCCGATCCAAGATGGCCGTTTAGGAACAGCTCAGGATTGCAGCTCCCAGTGAAAGCGCAGAGGGTGAGTGGACGCCATGTTTTTATTGCCCACAGACTAGGAAATTCCCGGGCAGAGG
>NW_016108185.1:216823-219028 GCF_001604975.1 Cebus imitator | reverse complement strand
GGGGGAGAAATGCCAGATGTAGGTGATGGGGAGGAAGGCAGCAAATCACACTGCCATGTGTGTTCCTATGCAACAATTTTGCATGTTCTTCACATGTACCCCAAAACCTAAAATACAATAAAATAAATAAATGGGAAAAAAAAAAAGATTCTATCTTACCACTAATTCTTATATAACTGTATATGGCTGGAAATATCTGTTTCTACACTCTCCAGAGAAAGGGTTTCTGAGCTGCTAAATTCGTATTTCAGTTTGAATGTGTAAGCTGAATACACACCTTGACAATCATTCTGCGAGATAGCTCCGGTTTTGGTTTTAGAGCCAGATATTTCCCATTACATCCTATAATCTCATTCTCTCAGGAATATCAAAATGTAGCTTTTAGAAGAAACATCTTTCTTAATCTATGAATATAAACATAGATGAAACTTCCTACCGTGAACAAACACACAGCAGAGCAGTTTGAAATATACTTTTCTCCAGTGTTTTAGACTCGATCTTTCCGCTAATTCTTAGATACCTGTATAGGGCTGGAAACGTGTTTCTACACTCTCCAACTAAAGGTTTTCTTAACTGCTACATTCACACATCAGTTGAACTCTGTAAGTTGAATATACACGTTGACAATCATTCTGCTAGATAGCTCCCTTTTGGTTTTAGAGCCAGATATTTCCCATTACATCCTATTCCCCCTTTCACTCAGGAATATAAAAATGCAGCTTTTAGAAGAAACGCGTTTCTTAATCGATGGATCTAAACATAGATTCAACTTCCTAATGTGAACGAACACACAGTGGAGCAGTTTGAAATATACGTTTCTCCGGTGTTTTAGACTCAATCTTACCGGTAATTCTTATATACCTGTGTATGGCTGGATATATCTGTTTCTACACTCTCCAAAGAAAGGTGTTCTGAACTTCTACATTCGCACATCAGTTTAACTCTGTAAGTTGAATATACACCGTGACAATCATTCTGCTAGATAACTCCGTTTTGGTTTTAGAGCCAGATATTTCCCATTACATCCTATCCTCCCATTCACTCACGAATATCCAAACGCAGCTTTCAGAAGAAACGTGTGTGCACCTCGATGAATCTAAATATAGATGCAACTTCCTAAGGTGAACGAACACAGAGCAGAGCAGTTAGAAATATACGTTTCTCCAGTGTTTTAGACTATATCTTCCCACTAATTCTTATATACCTGTATACGGCTGGAAATATCTGTTTCTACACCTTCCAAAGACAGGATTTCTGAACTGCTACATTCACACATCTGTTTAACTCTGCAAGTTGAATATACACCTAGACAATCTTTCTGCTAGATAACTCCGTTTTGGTTTTAGAGGCAGATATTTCCCATTACGTCCTATCCTCCCATTCACTCAGAAATATCCAAACGTAGCTTTCAGAGGAAAAGTGTTTCTAACTTGATGAATCTAAACGTAGATGCAACTGTCTAAGGTGAATGAACACACAGAAGACCAGCTTGAGATGTGCGTTTCTCCAGTGCTTTAGATTCGACATTCCCGCTAATTTTTTATATCTGTATACGGCTGGAAATATCTGTTTCTACACTCTCCAGAGAAAGTGTTTCTGAACTGCTACATTCATACATGGGTTTACTTCTGTATGTTAAATACATGCGTTGGCAATCATTCTGCTAGATATCCCCGTTTTCGTTTTAGAGCCAGATATTTCCCTTTACATCCTATACTCCCATTCACTCAGGAATATCCAAACGCAGCTTTTAGAAGAAACGTGTTCCTAACTCGATGAATCTAAACATAAATGCATCTTCCTACGGTGAATGAACACTCAGCAGACCAGTTTGACATATACGTTTCTCCAGTGTTTTAGACTCGATGTTACCGCTTATTCTTATATACTTGTGTATGGCTGGAAATATCTGTTTCTACGCTCTCTGAAAAAGGGTTTCTGAACTGCTACATTCACACATCAGTTTAACTCTGTAAGTTGAATATAACCTTGACAATCATGCTGCTAGATAGCTCCGTTTTGGTTGTAGAACCATATATTCCCCATTAGAACCAAAACACCCATTCACTCAGGAATATCCAAACGCATGTTTTAGAATAAACCTGTTTCTATCTCGATGAATCTAAACATAGATGCAACTTCCTAAGGTGAACGAACACACAGCAGAGCAGTTTGAGATATACGTTTCTCCAGTGTTTTAGACTC
>NW_016108185.1:215171-216488 GCF_001604975.1 Cebus imitator | reverse complement strand
TTGACAATCATTCTGCTGGATAGCTCCGTTTTTTTTTTAAAGCCAGGTATTTTCCATTACACCCTAAACACTCACTCACTCAGGAATATCGAAAAGCAGAGTTTATGAAAACGTCTTACTAACTCGAAGAGTCTAAACATAGATGCAACTTCCTAAGGTGAATGAACACACATCAGATCAGTTTGTGATATACGTTTCTCGAGTGCTTTAGACTCCAGCTTACCGCTAATTGTCATACAACTGCATACGGCTGAAAATATCTGTTTCTACACTCTCCAAAAAGGGGTTTTTGAACTTTTACATACAACCATCAGTTTAAATCTGTAAGTTGAATATACACATTTACAAGCGTTCTGCTGGATAGCTCCGCTTTGGTTTTAGAGCCAGATATTTCCCTTTACATTCTATACTCACATTGACTCAGGAATATCCAAACGCAGCTATTAGTAGAAATGTGTTTCTATCTTGATGAATCTAAACCTAGATGTAACTTCCTAAGGTGCATGAACACACAGCAGAGAAGTTTGAGATATACGTTTATCCAGTGTTTTAGACTCGATGTTACCGCTAATTCTTGTATAACTGTATATGGCTGGAAATATCTGTTTCTACACTCTCCAAAGAAAGGGTTTCTGAACTGCTACAATCGTATTTCAATTTGACAGTGTAAGCTGAATATCCACCTTGACAATCATTCTGCTAGATAGCTCCATTTTTGGTTTTAGAGCCAGATATTTCCCATTACATCCTGAGTGAATCTCATTCACTCAGGAATATCCAAACGTAGCTTTTAGAAGAAACGTGTTTCTTAATCTATGAAACTAAACATAGATGTAACTTCCTAATGTGAATGAACACAAAGCAGAGCAGTTTGAAACACACGTTTCTCCAGTGTTTTAGACGGGATTTTTCTGCTTATTCTTATATACCCGTATAGGGCTGGAAACATCTGTTTCTACACTCTCCAAAGAAGTTTGTCTGAACTGCTGCATTCACACATCAGCTGAACTCCGTAAGTTGAATATACACCTTGACAATAATTCTGCTAGATTGCTCCGTTTTTGTTGTAGAGCCAGATATTTCCCATTACATTGTATACTCCCATTCACTCAGGAATATCCAAACACAGATTTCAGAAGAAACTTGTGTGTAGCTCGATGAATCTAATCATAGATGCAACTTCCTAAGGTGAACGAACACACAGCACAGCAGTTGGAGATATACATTTCTCCAGTGTTTTAGACTATATCTTCCCACTAATTCTTATATACCTGTATATGGCTGGAAAGATCTGTTTCTACACGTTCCAAAGAAAGC
>NW_016108185.1:204270-213830 GCF_001604975.1 Cebus imitator | reverse complement strand
TATTTTTCTTTTCTTTTCCCCCATTTATTTATGTTATTGCGTTTTAGGTTTTGGTGTACATGTGAAGAACATGCATGATTTTTGCATAGGTACACGCTTGGCAGTGTGATTTGCTGTCTTCCTCCCCATCACCTACATCTGGCATCTCTCTCTTTGCGATCTCTCCCCAGCTCCACAACCCCACCACCCCTCCCGATCTCCCCCCCCACTGAACCCAGTGTGTAGTGCTCCCCTACCTGTGTCCATGTGTTTCATTTCTCAACACCCGCCTACGAGTGAGAACATGTGGTGTTTGATCTGCTATTCTGTCAGTTTGCTGAGAATGTTGGTTTCTAGGTTCATCCATGTCCCTACAAAGGACAAAAACTCATCATTTTTGATGGCTGCATAACATTCCATGGTGTATATGTGCCACATTTTCCCTGTCCAGTGTATCATCGATGTGCATTTGTGTTGGTTCCACGTCTTTGCTATTGTAAACAGTGCTGCAATGAACATTTGTGTGCATGTGTCTTTATGTACCTGTATATGATGGTAAATATCTGTTTCTAGATTCTCCAAAGAAAGGGTTTCTGAGCTCCTGCATTCACACATCCATTTAACTCCGTAAGTTGAATACAAACCTTGACGGTCTTTCTGCTAGATAGCTCCGTTTTTGTTTTAGAGCCAGATGTTTCTCATTACACCTTATATTCCCATTCACTCAGGAATATCCAAACACAGATTTCAGAAGGAAGGTGTTTCTCTAAGTGGCTGAATCTAATCATTGATTCAGCTTCCTAAGGTGAACGAACACTCAGCAGAGCAGTTTGAAAGATGTGTATCAGCTGTGTTTTAGACGCGATCTTAATGCTAATAGTTATATCCATGTATACGGCAGGGAATATCTGTTTCTAGGTTCTCCAAAGACATTGTTTCTGAGCTGCTACATTCAGACATCAGTTTACCTCTGTAAGTTGAATATACACCTTGAAAATCATTCTGCTAGATAGTTGCATTTTTGTTTTAGAGCCAGATATTTCTCATTACACCACATACTCCCTTTCACTCAGGAATATAAAAACGCAGCTTTTAGAAGAAATTTGTTTCTACTCGATGAATCAAAACATAGATGCAACTTCCTAAGGTGAACAAACACACAGCAGAGCAGTTTGAAATATTCGTTTCTCCAGTTTTCTACACTCGATCTTATCACTAATTCTTCTATAACTGTATATGGCTGGAAATGTCTGTTTCTACATTCTCCAAAGAAAGGGTTTCTGAATTGCTACATTGCACAGCAGTATAACTCTGTAAGTTGAATATACACCTTGACATTCTTTGTGTTAGATAGCTCTGTTTTTGTTTTATAGCCAGATATTTCTCATTACAGACTGTACTCCCCTTCACTCAGGAATACCCAAACGCAGCTTTTAAAAGAAACTTGTTTGTAACTCGATGTATGTAAACATAGATACACTTACTAAGGTGAATGAACACACAGCAGAGCAGTTAGTAATACACTTTTCTCCAGTGTTTTCGACTCGATCTTACCACTACTTCTTATATTCCGGAATATGGCTGGAAATATGTGTTTGTACATTATTCAAAGAAAGGGTTTCTGAACTGCTACATAAACACATCAGTTTATGTCTGTAAGTTGAATAGTCATCCTGCTAGATAGCTCCATTTTTGTTTTAGAGCCTGATGTTTCTCATTACACCCTATATTCCCATTCACTCAGAAATATCCAAACACAGCTTTTAGAAGAAACGTGTTTCTAACTCAATGAATCTAAACACAGATGCAGTATCCTAAGGTGAACGAAAACCGCAGAGCACTTTGAAAGATACGTTTCACCTGTGTTTTAGATGCGATCTTACCACTAATGCTTTTTTTTTCTTTTATTTTCCCCATTTATTTATTTTATTGTGTTTTATGTTTTGCGGTACATGTGAAGAACATGCAAGATTTTTGCATAGGTACACACTTGGCAGTGTGATTTGCTAGCTCCCTCCCCATCACCTACATCTGGCATCTCTCTCCTTGCGATTTCTCCCCAGCTCCACAACCCCACCACCCCTCCCCCATTTCCCCCCCACTGAACCCAGTGTGTAGTGCTCCCCTCACTGTGTCCTTGTGTTTTCATTTCTCAACACCCTCCTATGAGTGAGAACATGCGGTGTTTGATCTGCTCTTCTGTCAGTTTGCTGAGAATGATGGTTTCCAGGTTCATCCATGTCCCTACAAAGGACAAAAACTCATCATTTTTGATGGCTGCTTAACATTCCATGGTGTATATGTGCCACATTTTCCCTGTCCTGTGTATCATCGATATGCATTTGTGTTGGTTCCAGGTCTTTGCTATTACAAACAGTGCTGCAAAGAACATTCGTGTTAACGTGTCCTTATATACTTGTATATGACTGGAAATATCTGTTTCTAGATTCTCCAAAGAAAGGGTTTCTGTACTCCTACATTCACACATCCATTTAACTCTGTAAGTTGAATATAAACCTTGACAATCTTTCTGCTAGATAGATCCGTTTTTGTTTTAGAGCCAGATGTTTCTAATTACACCCTATATTCCCATTCACTCAGGAATATCCAAACACAGGTTTCAGAAGGAACGTATTTCTAACTGGCTGAATCTAAACATTGATTCAACTTCCAAAGGTGAACGAACGCACAGCAGAGCGGTTTGAGATATATGTTTCTCCAGTGTTTTAGACTCGATCTTACCCTTAATTCCTATATATACCTGTATATGGCTGGAAATATCTCTTTCTACATTCTCCAAAGAAAGGTTTTTTGAAGTGCTACATTCACACTTCAGTTCAAGTCTGTAAGTTGAACATACACCTTGACAATAATTCCTCTAGATACCTCCGTTTGCTTTTAGAGCCAGATATTTCTCATTACACCCTATGCTCCCACTGAGTCAGGAATATCCAAACGCAGCTTTTAGAAGAAACGTGATTCTAACTCGATGAATCAAAGCATGGATGCAACTTAATAAGGTGAACGAACACACATCAGAGCAGTTTGAGATATACATTTCTCCAGTGTTTTAGACTCGATCTCACCATTAGTTCTTGTATACCTGTATATGGCAGGAAATATCTGTTTCTACATTCTCCAAAGAAAGGGTTTCTGAACTGCTACATTCACACATCATTTTAACTCTGTACGTTGAATGTACACCTTGAGAATCATTCTGTCATATAGCTCCGTTTTTGTTTTAGAAACATATATTTCTCAGTACATTCTACACTCCAATTCAGACAGGAATATCCAAACGCTGCTTTAAGAGGAAACGTGTTTGTAACTCAAGGAATCAAAACATGGATTCAACTTCCTAAGGTGAATGAACACACAGCAGAGCAGTTTGAGATATAAGTTTCTCCAGGGTTTTCGGCACGATCTTACCGCTAATTCTTGTACACCTGTATATGGCTGGAAGTATCTGTTTCTACATTCTCCAAAGCAAGGGTTTCTGAACAACTACATTCACATGTCAGTTTAACTCTCTAAATTGAATATACACCTTGACAATCATTCTGCTGGATAGCTCCGTTTCTGTTTTTGAGCCAGATATTTCTCATTAAACCCTATACCCCCATTCAGTCAGGAATATCCAAACGCAGATTTTAGAACACACGTGTTTCTAACTCGATGAATCAAAACATGGATGCAAATTACTAAGGTGAACGAACACACAATAGAGCAGTTTGAGATATATGTTTCTCCAGTGTTTTTGACTCCATCTAACCGCTAATTCTTGTATACCTGTGTGTGGATGGAAATATCTGTTTCTACATTCTCCAAATAAAGGGTTTCTGAACTGCTACATTCAGATATCAGTTTAACTCTGTAAGTAGATATACACCATGGGAATCATTCTGTTAGATAGCTCCATTTTTTTTTTAGAGCCAGATATTTCTCATTACACCCTATGCTCCCTTTCACTCAGGAAAATGAAAATGCAGCTTCTAGGGGAAACGTGTTTCTAACTCGATGAATGTAAACATACATGCAACTTCCTAAGCTGAACGAACACACAGCAGAGCAGTTGGAGATGTACTTTTCTCCACTGTTTTAGACTCAATCTTATCGCTAATTCTTATGTACCTGTATATCGCTGGAAATATCTGTTTCTACATTCTCCAAGGAAAGGGTTTCTGAACTGTTACATTCACACATCGGTTTAACTCTGTACTTTGAATATACACCTTGACAATCGTTATACTACATAGCTCCTTTTTTATTTGAGAGTCAGATATTTCTCATTACGCCGTATACACCCATTCACTCTGGAATATCCAAACGCAGCTTTTAAAAGAAACGTGTTTCTAACTCGATGAAGCTAAACATAGATGCAAGTTCATAAGGTGAACGAACACACAGCAGAGCAGTCTGAGATATATGATTCTCCAGTGTTTTAGATTCGATCTTACCTCTAATAATTCCCATATACCTGTATATGGCTGGAAATATGTTTCTACATTCTCCAAAGAAAGGGTTTCTAAACTGCTACATTCACACAGCAGTTTAACTCAGTATGTTGAATGTACACGTTGAAAATATTTCTGCCAGATAGCTCCATTTTTGATTAAGAGCCAGCTCATTATACCATATACTGCCTTTCACTCAGGAATATCCAAACGCTGCTTTTAGAAGAAACGTGTTTCTATCTCACTGAATCTAAACATAGATGCAACTTCCTAGGTGAACGAACACACAGCAGAGCAGTTTGAGATATATGTTTCTCCAGTGTTTTAGAGGAGATCTTACCGCTAATTCTTATGTAACTGTACGTGGCTGGAAATATCTGTTTCTACATTCTCCAAAGAACGAGTTTCTGAACTGCTACATTCACACAACCGTTTTGCTCTGTACGTTGAATGTACACTTTGACAATCATTCTGCTGGAAAGCTCCGTTTTGGTTTTACAGCAGATATTTCTAATTACACCCCATACACCCATTCACTCAGGAATATCCAAACGCTGCTTTTAGAAGAAACGTATTTCTAACTCACTGAATCTAAATATAGATGCAACTTCCTAAGGTGAACGAATGCACAGCAGAGCAGTTTGAGATATACGTTTCTCTAGTGTTTTATACTCGATCATACCACTAATTCTCATATACATGTATATGCCTAGAAATTTCTGTTTCTACATTCTACAAAGAAATGTTTTCTGACCTGGTACATTCACACATCAGTTTAACTCTGTACGTTGAATATTCACATTGACAATCATTCTGCTAGACACCTCCGTTATTGTGTTAGCATGAGATATTTCTCACTACAACCTATACTCCCATTCACTCAGGAATATCTAAACGCAGCTTTTTTAAGAAACATGTTTCTAACTCCATGAATCTAAACATAAATGCAACATCCTAAGTTGAACGAACACACAGCAGAGCAGTTGGAGATATACGTTTCTCCAGTGTTTTAGACTGGATCTTACCGCTAATTCTTATATACCAGTATATGGATGGAAATATCTGTTTCTACATACTCCAAAGAAAGGGTTTCTGAACAGCTAGATTCACACATCAGTTTTACTCTCCAAGTTGAATATACAACTTGACAATCATTCTGCTAGATAGATCCGTTTTTGTTTTAGAGCCAGATATTTCTCATTACACCCTATACTATCATTCACTCAGGAATATCCATACGCAGCTTTTAGAAGAAACCTGTTTCTAACTCGATGAATGAAAACATGGATGCAAATTCCTTAGGTGAACGAACACACAGTAGAGAAGTTGGAGATATACGTTTCTCCAGTGTTTTAGACTCGATCTTACCTCTAATTCTAATGTACCTGTATATGGTAGGAAATATCTGTTTCCAAATTCTCCAAAGAAAGGTTTTCTGAACTGGTACATTCACAAATCAGTTTAACTCTGTAAGTTGAATATACATCTGGACAATCATTCTGCTAGATAGCTCCGTTTTGGTTTTAGAGCCAGATATTTCTCATTACACCCTACACTACCATTCACTATGGAATATCCAAACGCGGCATTTAGAAGAAACGTGTTTCTAGGTCGATCAATCTAAACATAGGTGAAAATTCCTATGGTGAACGAACACACTGCAGAGCAGTTTCAGATACACGTTTCTCCGGGGTTTTAGGGTCTATCTTACGGCTAATTCTTATATACCTGTATATGGCTGGGAATAACTTTTTTTTACATTCTCTAAAGAAAGGGTTTCTCAACTGCTACATTCACAAATCAGTTTTATTCTGTAGTTTGAATATACGCCTTGAGAATCATTCTGCTAGATAGCTCGGTTTTTGTTTTAGAGCCAGATATTTCTCATTACACCCTATACTCCGATTCACTCAGGAATATCCACATGCAGCTTTTAGACGAAACGTGTTTCTAAGTAGATAAATCTAAACGTAGATGCAACGTCTGAAGTTGAATGAACACACAGCAGAGTAGTTTGAGATATACGTTTCTCCAGTGTTTTAGACTCGATCTTACCACTAATTCTTTTATACCTGTATATGGCTGGAAATATATGTTTCTACACTCTCGAAAGAAAGTGTTTCTGAACTTCTACATTCACACATCAGTTTACCTCTGATATATTCAGAATATGCATCTTGAATAGCATTCTGCTAGATAGCTCCGTTTTGTTTTAGAGCCAGATATTTCTCATTACATCCTATGCTCCCATTCAGTAGGAGTATCCAAACGCAGCTTATAGAAGAAAAGTGTTTCTAACTTATGAATCTAAACATAGATGCAACTCCTAAGGTGAACGGACACACAGCAGACTACGTGCTGATATACGTTTCTCCAGTGTTTTAGACTCGATCTTACCACTAATTCTTTTAGACCTTATAAAGCTGGAAATATCTGTTTCTACATTCTCCAAAGAAAGGATTTCTGAACTGCTAGATTCACACATCACTTAAACTCTCCAAGTTTAATTTAAACCTTGACAATCATTCTGCTAGATAGCTCCGTTTTTGTTTTAGAGCCAGATATTTCTCATTACACCATATACTATCATTCACTGAGTAATATCCAAATGCAGCTTTTAGAAGAAATGTGTTTCTAACTCGATGAATCTAAACATAGATGCAACTTCCTAAGGTGAACGAACACACAGCAGAGCAGATTGAGATATACGTTTCTCCTGTGTTTTAGACTCGATCCTACCCCTAATTCTTTTATACCTGTATATGGTTGGAAATATCTGTTTCTACATTCTCCAAAGAAAGGGTTTCTGAACTGCTACATTCACACTTCAGTTTAACTCTGTAAGTTGAATATACCCCTTGACAATCATTCTGCTACATGGCTCCGTTTCTGTTTTAGAGCCAGATATTTCTCATTACACCCTATACGCCCATTCACTCAGGAATATCCAAACGCACCTTTTAGAAGAAACGTGTTTCTAACTCGATGAATTAGAAAACATGGGTCCAACTTACTAAGATGAAGGAACACACACTAGAGCAGTTTGAGATATACGATTCTCCAGTGTTTTTGACTCGATCTTACCACTAATTCTTGTATACATGTATATGGCCGGAAATATCTGTTTCTGCATTCTCCAAAGAAAGAGTTTTTGAACTGCTAAATTGACAAGTCAGTTTAACTCTGTACGTTGAACATACACCTTGACAATCATTCCGCTAGATAGGTCCGTTTTTGTGTTAGAGCCAGACATTTCTCATTACACCCTATGCTCCAATTCATTCAGGAATATCCAAACGCAGCTTTTAGAAGAAACGTGTTTCTAACTCGATTAATCAAAACATGGATGGAACTTACTACGATGAATGAACACACAGCAGAGCAGTTTGAGATATACGTTTCTCCAGTGTTTTGGACTCGATCTTACCGTTAATTCTTGTATACCTGTATATAGCTGCAAATATCCGTTTCTACAATCTCCAAATAAAGGGTTTCTGAACTGCTACACTGACAAATCAATTTACCTCTGTAAGTTGAATAGACAGTTTGACAATCATTCTGCTACATAGCCCCGTTTTTGTTTTAGAGCCAGAGATTTCCAATTACAACCTATACTCCTTTCACTCAGGAATATATAAACGAAGCTTTTAGAAGAAAAGTGTTTCTAACTCGATGAATCTAACCATAGATGCAACTTCCTAAGGTGAACGAACACAGAGCAGAGCATTTTGATATATACGTTTCTCCGGTGTTTCAGACTTGATCTTAACGCTAATTCTTATATACCTGCATATAGCTGGAAATATCTGTTTCTACACTAGTCAAAGAAAGGGTTTCTGAACTGCTACATTAACTCATGAGTTTAACTCTGTAAGTTGAATGTATGCTCTGATAATCATTCTGCTATATAGCTCTGTTTTCGCTTTAGAGCCAGATATTTCCCACTACATCCTACACTCCCATTCACTCAGGAATGTCCAAGCACAGCTTTTAGAAGAAACGTGTTTCTAACTCGATGAACCTAAACATAGATGCCACTTCATAAGGTAAAGGAACACACGGCAGAGCAGTTTGATATATACATTTCTCCAGTGTTTTAGACTCGATCTCACCTCTAATTCTTATATGCCTGTATATGGCTGGAAATATCTGTTTCTACACTCTCCAAAGAAAGGGTTTCTGAACTGCTACATTCACACACAGTTTAACTCTGTAAGTTGAAATTACACTTTTACAATATTTCTGCTACATAGCTCTGTTTTGGTTTTAGAGCGAGGTACTTCCCATTACATAATATACTCCCATTCACAAAGGAATATCCAAACAAAGCTTTCAGAAGAAACGTGTTTCTAACTCGATGAATCTAAACATAGATGCAACTTCCTAAGGTGAACGAACACAGGGAAGAGCCTTTGATATATACGTTTCTCCAGTGTTTTAGACTCGACGTTACCGCTAATTTATATACCTGTATATCGCTGGAAATATCTGTTTCCACACTCTCCAAAGAAAGGGTTTCTGAACTGCTACATTCACACATCTGTTTAACTCTGTAAGTTGAATGTACACTTGACAATCATTCTGCTCTATGGTTCCGTTTCGGTTTTAGAGCCAGATACTTCCCATCACATCCTATACCCCCATTCACTCAGGAATATCCAAACACACCGTTTAGAAGAAAAGTTTATCTAACTCGATGAACCTAAACACAGATGCAAATTCCTGAGGTGAACGAAAACACAGCACAGCAGTTTGAGATATACGATTCTCCAGTGTTTTACACTCGATCATACCGCTAATTCTTGTATACTTGTATATGCCTGGAAAAGCTGTTTCTACACTCTCCAAAGAAAGGGTTTCTGAACTGCTACATTCACACATCAGTTAAACTCTGTAAATTCAATGTACGCTTTGACACTCATTCTGCTAGATAGCTCCGTTTTGGTTATACAGCCAGATATTTACCATTACATCCTGTGCTCCCATTCAGTCAGCAATATCCAAACGCAGCTTTTAGAAAAAACATGTTTCTAACTCAATGAATCTAAACATAGATGCTACTTCCTACGGTGAACGAACACACAGCAGAGCAGTTTGATATACACGTTTCTCCTGTGTTTTAAACGC
>NW_016108185.1:203060-204184 GCF_001604975.1 Cebus imitator | reverse complement strand
GTGAAAGAACACACACAGTAGAGCAGTTTGATATACACATTTCTCCAGGGTTTTAGACTCGATTTCACCTCTAATTCTTACATACCTGCATATGGCTAGAAATATCTGTTTCTACACTCTCCAAAGAATGGGTTTCTGAACTGCTACATTCACACATCAGTTTAACTCTGTAAGTTGAATATACACCTTGACAATCATTATGCTAGATAGCTCCGTTTTGCTTTTAGAGCCCGGTATTTCCCATGACATACTAAACCCCCATTCAATGAGGAATATCCAATCGCAGCTTTTAGAAGAAAAGTGCTTCTGACTCGATGAATCTAAACATAGATGCAACTTCTTAAGATGAACGAACACACAGCAGAGCAGTTTGAGATGTATGTTTTTCCAGTATTTTAGACTCGATCTTACCGCTAATTGTTATATCCTGTGAATTGTTCTAAATATCTGTTTCTACACTCTCCAAAGAAAGGGTTTCTGATCTGCTACATTCACACATCAGTTTAACTCTGCAAGTTGAATGTACACTTTGACCATCATTCTGCTATATAGCTGCGTTTTGGTTTTAGAGCCAGATATTTCCCATTACATCCTATACCTCCATTCACTCAGGAATATCCAAATGGAACTGTTAGAAGAAACGTGTTTCTAACTCGATGAATCTAAACACAGATGCAACTTCGTAAGGTGAACGAACACACAGCAGAGCAGTTTGATATATACGTTTCTCCAGTGTTTTAGGCTCGATCTTACCGCCAATTCTTATATACCTGTATATGGCTGGAAATATCTGTTTTTACACTCTCCAAAAATGGGTTTCTGAACTTCTACATTTAGACATCAGTTTAGCTCTGTAAGTTGAATGTACACTTTGACAATCATTCTGCTATATAGCTCCGTTTTGGGTTTAGAGCCAGATATGTTCCATTACCTCCTATACTTCCATTGACTCTGGAATATCCAAACGCTGCTTTTAGAAGAAACGTGTTTCTAACTCGATGAATGTACTCATAGATGCAACTTCCTAAGTTGAACGAACACACAGCAGAGCAATTTGAGATATACTCTTCTCCAGTGGTTTAGACTCGATCTTACCGCTAATTCTTTTATACCTGTATATGGCT
>NW_016108185.1:199334-201854 GCF_001604975.1 Cebus imitator | reverse complement strand
GTGTTTCTAACTCGATGAATCTAAACATAGATGCAACTTCCTAAGGTGAACGAACACACAGCAGAGCAGTTTGAGACATACGTTACTCCATTGTTTCAGACTCCATCTTACTGGTAATTCTTATATACCTGTATATGGCTGGAAATTTCTGTTTCTACACTCTCCATAGAAAGGATTTCGGAACTGGTACATTAAAACATCAGTTTAGCTCTGTAAGTTGAATATACACCTTGACAATCATTCTGCTAGATAGCTCCGTTTTGGTTTTAGAGCAAATATTTCCCATGACATCCTAAACTCCCATTATCTCAGGAATATCCAAACGTAGCTTTTAGAAGAAACGTGTTTCTAACTCGATGAATCTAAACATAGATCCAACTTCCTAAGGTGAATGAACACACAGCAGAACAGATTGAGATATACGTTTCTCCTGTGTTTTAAACTCAATCATACCACTAATTATAACATACCTGTGTATTGCTGGAAATATCTGTTTCCACACTCTCCAAAGAAAGGATTTCTGAACTGGTACCATCACATATCAGTTTAACTCTGTAAGTTGAATATACACAATGACAATCATTCTGCTAGACAGCTCCGTTTTGCTTTGAGAGCCAGATATTTCCCATGACATCCTATACTCCCATTCACTGAGGAATATCCAAACGCAGCTTTTAGAAGAAACGTATTTCTATCTCAATGAATCTAAACAGAGTTGCAACTTACTAAGGTGAACGAACACACAGCAGAGCAGTTTGAGATATACGGTTCTCCAGTGTTTAAGACTCGATCATACCGCTAATTCTTGTATACCTGTACATGGCTGGAAATACCTGTTGCTACACTCTCCATAGAAAGGGTTTCTGAACTGCTACATTCCCACATCAGTTTACCTCTGTAAGTTGAATGTACACTTTGACAATCATTCTGCTATGTAGCTCCATTTTGGTTTTAGAGCAAGATATTTCCCATTACCTCCTATACTTCCATTAACTCAGGAATATCCAAACGCAGGATTAGAAGAAACGTGTTTCTAACTCGATGCTTCTGAACATAGATGCAACTTCCTAAGGTCAACGAACACACAACAGAGCAGTTTGAGATATACGTTTCTCCACTGTTTTAGACTCCATCTTACCGGTGATTCTTATATACCTGTATACGGCTGGAAATATCTGTTGCTACACTCTCCAAAAAATGGTTTCTGATCTGCTACATTCCCACATCATTTTACGTCTGTAAGTTGAATGTACACTTTGAGAATCATTCTGCTAGATAGCTCCGTTTTGGTTTTAGAGCCAGATATTTCCCATTACATCCAATACTCCCATTCACTCAGTAATATCCAAACGCAGCTTTTAGAAGAAACATGTTTCTAACTCGATGAATCTAAACAAAGTTGCAACTTCCTAAGGTGAACGAACGCACAGGAGAGCAGTTTGAGATATACGTTTCTCCAGTGTTTTACACTCGATCTCACCTCTAATACTTATACACCTGTGTATGGCTGGAAATATTTGTTTCTACACTCCCCAAAGAAAGGGTTTCTGAATTGCTACATTCACACATCAGTTTAACTCTGCAAGTTGAATGTACAGTTTGACAATCATTCTGCTACATAGCTCCGTTTTGGTTTTTGATTCAGATATTTCCCATTACATCCTATACTCTCATTCATTCAGGAATATCCAAACGCAGCTTTTAGAAGAAACGTGTTTCCAACTCGATGAATCTAAACATATATGCAACTTCCTAAGGTGAACGAACACACAGCAGAGCAGTTTGATATATACGTTTCTCCAGTGTTTTAGACTCGAGCACACCTCTAATTCTAATATACCTGAATATGGCTGGAAATATCTGTTTCTACACTCGTCACAGAAAGGGTTTCTGAACTGCTACCTTAACTCATGAGTTTAACTCTGTACCTTGAATGTATGCTTTGACAATCATTCTGCTATATAACTCCGTTTTGGTTTTAGAGCCAAATATTTCCCTTTACATCCTATACTCCCATTCACTCAGGAATATACAAACGCAGCTTTTAGAAGAAACGTGTTTCTAACTCGATGAACTTAAATGTAGATGAAACTTCCTAAGGTGAACGAACACACAGCAGAGCAGTTTGATATATACGTTTCTCCCGTGTTTTAGACTCGATCTTACCGTTAATTCTTGTATACCTGTATATGCCTGGAAATATCTGTTTGTACACTCTCCAAAGAAAGGGTTTCTAAACTGCTACATTCACATCAGTTTAACTCTGTAAGTTGAATGTACGCTTTGACAATCATTCTGCTATAGAGTTCCGTTTTGGTTTTAGAGACAGATATTTCCTTTTACATCATATACTCCCATTTACTCAGGAATATCCAAACGCAGGTTTTAGAAGAAAGGTGTTTCTAAGTCGATTAATCAAAATATAGATGCATCTTCCTAAGGTGAATGAACACACAGCAGAGGAGTTTGATATTTACGTTTCTGCAGTGTTTTAGACTCAATCTTACCACTAATTCTTAT
>NW_016108185.1:192749-199295 GCF_001604975.1 Cebus imitator | reverse complement strand
ATATACCTCTATATGGTTGGAAATATCTGTTTCTACACTCCCCAAAGAAAGGGTTTCTGAGCTGCTACATTCACACATCAGTTTAATTCTGCACGTTGAAAGTACGCATTCACAATCATTCTGCTAGATAGCTCCGTTTTTGTTTTAGAGCCAGATATTTCCCATTACATCCTATAAACCCATTCACTCAGGAATGTCAAAACGCAGCTTTTAGAAGATACGTCTTCCTAACTCGATGAATCTAAACATAGATGCAACTTCCTAAGGTGAACAAACACAGAGCAGAGCAGTTTGATATATACGTTTCTCCAGTGTTTTAGACTCGATCTTACCGCTAATTCTTATGTAACTGTATATGGCTGGAAATATCTGTTTCTACAATCTCCAAAGAAAGGGTTTTTGAACTGCTACATTCAAACCTCAGTTTAACTCGGTAAGTTGAATGTGCGCTTTGACAATCATTCTGCTAGATAGCTCCGTTTTTGTTTTAGAGCCAGATATTTCCCATTACATCCTATACTCCCATTCAGTCAGGAATATCCAAACGGAGCTTTTGGAAGAAACGTGCTTCTAACTCGATGAATCTAAACATAAATGCAACTTCCTAAGGTGAACGAACACACAGCAGAGGAGTTTGATATATACGTTTCTCCAGTGTTTGAGACTCGATCTTACTGCTAATTCTTATATACCTGTATATGGCTTGAAATATCTGTTTCTACACTCTCCAAAGAAAGGGTTTCGGAACTGCTACATTCACACATCAGTTTAACTCTGTACGTTCAATACACACCATGACAGTCATTCTGCTCTATAGCTCCGTTTCGGCTACAGATCCAGATATTTCCCATGACATCCTAAACTCCCATTAACTCAGAAATACCCAAACGCAGCTTTTAGAAGAAACGTGCTTCTTACTCGATGAATCTAAACATAGATGCAACTTCCTAAGGTGAACGAACGCACAGCGGAGCAGTTTGAGATATGGGTTTCTCCATTGTTTTAGACTCGATCTTACCGTTAATTTTTATATACCTGTGTATGGCTGGAAATCTCTGTTTCTACACTCTCCAAAGAAAAGTTTTCTGAACTGATACTCTCACACATCAGTTTAACTCTGAAACTTGAATGTACAGTTTGACAATCATTCTGCTATAAAGATCCGTTTTGGTTTTAGACCCAGATGTTTCCCATTACTTCCTATACTCCCATTCACTCAGAAATATCCAAACGCAGCTTTTAGAAGAAACGTGCTTCTTACTCGATGAATCTAAACATAGGTGCAACTTCCTAAGGTGAACGAACGCACAGCAGAGCAGTTTGAGATATGGGTTTCTCCAGTGTTTTAGACTCGATCTTACCATTAATTCTTATATTCCGGTATATGGCTGGAAATACCTTTTTCTACACTCTCCAAAGAAAGGTTTTCTGATCTGCTACATTCACACCTTAGTTTACCTCTGTATGTTGAATGTACATTTTGACAATCATTCTGCTATTTAGCTCCGTTTTGGTTTTAGAGCCAGAGATTTCCCATTACACCCTATAATTCCATTCACTCAGGAATATCCAATAGCAGCTTTTAGAAGAAACGTGTTTCTAACTCGATGAATCTAAACATGGATGCAACTTCCTAAATTGAACAAACACACAGCAGAGCTGTTTAAGATATACGTTTCTCCAGTGCTTTAGACTCGACCTTCCAGCTGATTCATATTTATATTACTGAATATGCCTTGAAATATCTGTTTCTACACTCTCCAAAGAAATGGTTTCTGACATGCTACATTGACTCATCAGTTTCCCTCTGTACGTTGAATGTACACTTAGACTATCATTCTGCTATATAGCTCCGTTTTGGTTTTAGAGCCAGATATTTCCCATTACACCCTATACTCCCATTCACTCAGGTATATCGAAACGCAGCTTTTAGAGGAAACGTGTTTCTAACTCGATGAATCTCAACATAGATGCAACTTCCTAAGTTGAACGAACAAATAGCAGAGCAGGCGGAGATACACGTTTCTCCAGTGTTTTAGACTCGATCTTACCGCTAATTCTTGTATACCTGTATATGCCTGGAAATATCTGTTTCTACACTCTCCAAAGAAAAGGTTTCTGAACTGCTACATTCACACCACAGTTTATCTCTGTAAGTTGAATGTACACTTTGACAATCATTCTGCTATCCACCTCCGTTTTGGTATTAGAGCAGATAGCTCCCATTACATCCTACAGTCCCATTCACTCAGGAATAACCAAACGCCGCTTTTAGAAGAAACGTGTTTCTAACTCGATGAATGTAAACATGGATGCAATTTCCTAAGGTGAACGAACACACAGCAGAGCAGTTTGAGATATACGTTTCTCCTGTGTTTTAGACTCGATCGTACCACTAATTCTTATATATTTGCATATGGCTTGAAATATCTCCTTCTACACTGTCCAAAGATAGGATTTCTGAACTGGTACGTTCACACATCAGTTTAACTCTGTAAGTTGAATATATGCATTGACAATCATTCTGCTAGATAGCTCCGTTTTGGATTTAGAGTCAGATATTTCTCATTACATCCTGCACTCCCATTCACTCAGGAAAATCCAATCGCAGCTTTTAGAAGAAAAGTGTTTCTAACTCGATGAATCTAAACATAGAAGCAACTTCGTAAGATGAACGAACACACAGCAGAGAAGTTTCAGATGTATGTTTCTCCAGTATTTTAGACTCGATCTTACAGCTAATTGTTATATCCTGTGAATTGTTGGAAATATCTGTTTCTACACTCTCCAAAGAAAGGGTTTCTGAACTGCTACATTCACACATCAGTTTAACTCTGCAAGCTGAATGTACACTTTGACAATCATTCTGCTATATAGCTCCGTTTTGGTTGTAGAGCCAGATATTTCCCATTACTTCCTATTGTCCCATTCACTCAGGAATATCCAAACGCAGCTGTTAGAAGAAACGTGTTTCTAACTCGATGAATGTAAACATAGATGCAACTTCCTAATGTGAACGAACACAGAGCAGAGAGTTGGATATATTCGTTTCTCCAGTTTTGTAGGCTCGATCTTACCGCCAATTCTTATAGACCTGTATACGGCCGGAAATATCTGTTTTTACACTCTCCAAAGAAAGGGATTCTGAACTGCGACATTCACAGGTCAGTTTACCTCTGTAAGTTGCATATACACTTTGACAATCATTCTGCTATGTAGGTCCGATTTTGTTTTAGAGCCCGATATTTCCCATTATGCCCTATATTTCCATTCACTCAGGATTGTCCAAACGTAGCTTTTAGAGAAAAGTGTTTCTAACTCGATGAATCTAAAAATAAATTCAACTTCCTAAGGTGAACGAACACACAGCAGAGCTGTTTGAGACATACGTTTCTCCAGTGTTTTAGACTCCATCTTACCGGTAATTCTTATATACCTGTATATGCTGGAAATATCTGTTTCTACAATCTCCAAAGAAAGGATTTCGGAACTGGTACATTCAAACATCAGTTTAGCTCTGCATGTTGAAGATACACCTTGACAATCATTCTGCTAGATAGCTCCATTTTGGTTTTAGAGAAAGATATTTCCCATGACATCCTAAACTCCCATTATCTCAGGAATATCCAAACGTAGCTTTTAGAAGAAACCTGTTTCTAACTCGATGAATCTAAACATAGATCCAACTTCCTAAGGTGAATGAACACACAGCAGAACAGATTGAGATATACGTTTCTCCTGTGTTTTAAACTCAATCGTACCGCTAATTATTATATACCTGTGTATTGCTGGGAATATCTGTTTCTACACTCTCCAAAGAAAGGATTTCTGAACTGGTGCAGTCACATATCATTTAACTCTGTAAGTTGAATATACACAATGACAATCATTCTGCTAGATAGCTCCGTTTTGCTTTGAAGCCAGATATTTCTCATTAAACCCTATGCTCCCATTCACTCAGGAATATCCAAACGCAGCTTTTAGAAGAAACGTGTTTCTAACTCAATGAATCTAAACACAGTTGCAACTTCCTAAGGAGAATGAACACACAGCAGAGCAGTTTGAGATATACGGTTCTCCAATGTTTAAGACTCGATCTTACCGCTAATTCTTGTATACCAGTACATGGCTGGAAATACCTGTTTCTACACTCTCCAAAGAGAGGGTTTCTGAACTGCTAAATTCCCACATCAGTTTACCTCTGTAGGTTGAATGTACACTTTGACAATCATTCTGCTATGTAGCCCCATTTTGGTTTTAGAGCCAGATATTTCCCGTTACCCCTATACTTCCATTAACTCAGGAATATCCAAACGCAGCTATTAGAAGAAACGTGTTTCTAACTCGATGAATCTGAACATAGATGCAACTTCCTAAGGTGAAGGAACACACAGCAGAGCAGTTTGAGATATACGTTTCTCCAGTGTTTTAGACTCCATCATACCGGTGATTCTTATATACCTGTATATGGCTGGAAATATCTGTTGCTACACTCTCCAAAAAATGGTTTCTGAACTGCTACATTCCCGCATCATTTAACCTCTGTAAGTTGAATGTACACTTTGACAATCATTCTGCTAGATAGCTCCGTTTTGGTTTTAGAGCCAGATATTTCCCATTACATCCAATACTCCCATTCACTCAGGAATATCCAAACGCAGCTTTTAGAAGAAACGTGTTTCTAACTCGATGAATCTAAACAAAGTTGCAACTTCCTAAGGTGAACGAATGCACAGCAGGGCAGTTTCAGATACACGTTTCACCAACGTTTTACACTCGATCTTACCGCTAATTCTTGCATACCTGTATATGGCTTAATATCTGTTTCTATGCTCTCCAAAGAAAGGGTTTCTGAAGTGCTGTATTAACATATCAGGATAACTCTGTAAATTGAATGTATACTTGCATAGTCATTGTGCTATATAGCTCCGTTTTGGTTTTAGAGCCAGATATTTCCCATTACACCCTATTCTCCCATTCACTCAGGAATATCCAAACGCAGCTTTTAGAAGAAACGTGTTTCTAAATCGATGAATCTAAACATAGATGCAACTTCCTAAGGTGAACAAACACACAGCAGAGCAGTTTGAGATATACGTTTGTCCAGTGTTTTATTCTCGATCTTACCGCTAATTCTTATATACGTGTATACGGCTGGAAATATCTTTTTCTACACACTCCAAAGAAAGGGTTTCTGAACTGCTACATTCACACCTCAGTTTGTCTCTGTAAGTTGAATATACACCTTGACAATCATTCTGCTAGATAGCTCCCTTTTGGTTTTACAGCCAGATATTTACCATGACATACTATACTCCCATTCACTCAGGAATATCCAAACGCAGCTTTTAGAAGAAATGTTTTTCTAACTAGATGAATCTAAACATAGACGCAACTTCCTAAGGTGAACGAACATACAGCAGAGCAGTTTGAGATACACGTTTCTCCAGTGTTTTAGACTCGACCTTATGGCTAATTCTTATATAGCTTTATATGGCTGGAAATACCTGCTTCTACACTCTCCAAGGAAAGGGTTTCTGAACTGCTACATTCACACATCACTTTAACTCTGTAAGTTGAATATACACCTAGACAATCATTCTGCTATATAGCTCCGTTTTGGTTTTAGAGCCAGATATTTCCCATTAGGTCCTATCCTCCCATTCACTCAGAAATATCCAAACGCAGCTTTTAGAGGAAACGTGTTTCTAACTCGATGAATCTAAATGTAGATGCAACTGTCTAAGGTGAATGAACACACAGCAGACCAGCTTGAGATATACGTTTCTCCAGTGCTTTAGATTCAACATTCCTGCTAATTCTTATATACCTGTATACGGCTGGAAATATCTGTTTCTACACTATCCAAAGAAAGCGTTTCTTAACTGCTACATTCACACATGAGTTTACTTCTGTATGTTAAATACACGCGTTGGCAATCATTCTGCTAGACAGCTCCGTTTTGGTTTTAGTGCCAGATATTTCCCATTACATCCTATACTCCCATTCACTCAGGAATATCAAAACGCAGCTTTTAGAAGAAACGTGTTCCTAACTCGATGAATCTAAACATAAATGCATCTTCCTAAGGTGAATGAACACTCAGCAGACCAGTTTGACATATACGTTTCTCCAGGGCTTTAGACTCAATGTTACCGCTTATTCTTATATACTTGTGTATGGCTGGAAATATCTGTTTCTATGCTCTCCAAAGAAAGGGTTTCTGAACTGCTACATTCACACATCAGTTTAACTCTGTAAGTTGAATATACACCTTGACAATCATGCTGCTAGATAGCTCCGTTTTGGTTGTAGAACCAGATATTTCCCATTACACCAGAAACACCCATTCACTCAGGAATATCCAAACGCATCTTTTACAACAAACCTGGTTCTATCTCGATGAATCTAAACATAGATGCAACTTCCTAAGGTGAACGAACACACAGCAGAGTAGTTTGAGATATACATTTCTCCAGTGTTTTAGACTCGATCTTACCGCTAATTCTTACATACCTGTAAATGGGTGGAAATGTCTCTTTCTAC
>NW_016108185.1:189373-192707 GCF_001604975.1 Cebus imitator | reverse complement strand
TGAACTGCTACATTCACACTACAGTTTGTCTGTGTACGCTGAATATACAACTTGACAATTATTCTGCTGGATAGCTCCGTTTTTGTTTTAAAGCCAGATATTTCCCAATACACCCTAAACACCCATTCACTCAGGAATATCGAAAAGCAGATTTCATAAAAAACGTGTTACTAACTCGAAGAGTCTAAACATAGGTGCAACTTCCTAAGGTGAATGAACACATATCAGAGCAGTTTGAGATATACGTTTCTTGAGTGCTTCAGACTCCAGATTACTGCTAATTGTCATACAATGTATACGGCTGGAAATATCTCGTTCCAGATTCTCCAAAGAAAGGGTTATTGAACTTTTACATACACACACTTGTTTAAACCTGTAAGTTGAATATACACCTTTACAAGCATTCTGCTGGATAGCTCCGCTTTGTTTTAGAGCCAGATATTTCCCATTACATTCTATACTTGCATTGACTCAGGAATATCCAAACGCAGCTATTAGAAGAAACGTGTTACTATCTCGATGAATCTAAACCTAGATGTAACTTCCTAAGGTGCATGAACACACAGCAGAGAAGTTTGAGATATACGTTTCTCCAGTGTTTTAGACTCGACCTTACCACGAATACTTATATACCTGTATATGGCTGGAAATATCTGTTTCTACACTCTCCAAAGAAATGGTTTCTGAACTGCTACATTCGTATTTCAGTTTGACAGTGTAAGTTGAATATCCACCTTGACAATCATTCTGCTACATCGCACCATTTTTGGTTTTAGAGACAGATATTTCCCATTACATCCTATAATCTCATTCACTCAGGAATATCCAAACATAGCATTTAGAAGAAACGTGTTTCTTAATCTATGAATCTAAACATAGACGTAACTTCCTAATGTGAACGAACACACAGCAAAGCAGCTTGAAACACACGTTTCTCCAGTGTTTTAGACTCGATCTTTCCACTTATTCTTATATATCAGTATAGGGCTGGAAACATCTGTTTCTACACTC
The DNA here is from genome assembly GCF_001604975.1 of Cebus imitator. Taxonomy (NCBI): domain Eukaryota; kingdom Metazoa; phylum Chordata; class Mammalia; order Primates; family Cebidae; genus Cebus; species Cebus imitator. Next base: position 191,696 of record NW_016108185.1, on the reverse strand, counting down.
TCCAGAGAAAGGTTGCCTGAACTGCTGCATTCGCACATCAGCTGAACTCTGTAAGTTGAACATCCAGTTTGACAATCATTCTGCTAGATTGCTCCGTTTTGGTTTTAGAGCCAGATATTTCCCATTACATTATATACTCCCATTCACTCAGGAATATCCTAACACAGATTTCAGAAGAAACGTGTGTGTAACTCGATGAATCTAAACATAGATGCAACTTCCTAAGGTGAACGAACACACAGCACAGCAGTTGGAGATATACGTTCCTCCAGTGTTTTAGACTATATCTTCCCACTAATTCTTATATACCTGTATATGGCTGGAAATATCTGTTTCTACACGTTCCAAAGAAAGTGTTCCTGAACTCGTGCTCTCACACATCAGTTTAACTCTGTAATTTGAATATGCACCTTGAAAATCATTCTGCTAGATAGCTAAGTTTTGCTTTTAAAGCCAGATATTTCCCATTACTTCCTAAACAACCATTCAATCAGGAATATCCAAACGCAGCTTTTAGAAGAAACATGCTTCTAAATTGATTAATCTAAACAAAGATGCGACTACCTAAGTTGAACAAACACACAGTACAGCAGTTTGATATATACATTTCTCCAGTGCTTTGACTCGATCTTACCACTAAATCTTATATACCCGTATACAGCTGGAAATATCTGTTTCTACACTCTCGAAAGAAAGGGTTTCTGAACTGTTACATTCACACATCAGTTTACCTCTGTAAGTTGAATGTACACATAGACAGTCATTCTGCTAGATAACTCCATTTTTATTTTAGAGCCAGATATTTCCCATTAAATCCTATCCTCCCATTCACTCAGGAATATCCAAACGCAGCTTTTAGAAGAAACGTTTTTCTAACTCGATGAATCTAAAGCTAGATGCAACTTCCTAAGGTGAATGAACACACAGCAGACCAGTTTGAGATATACGTTTCTCCAGTGTTTTAGACTTAATCTTACCGCTAATTCTCATATTGCTGTATATGGCTGGAAATATCTGTTTCTAAACTCTCCTAAGAAAGGGTTTCTGAAATGCTACATTCACACATCAGTTTAACTCTGTAAGCTGAATACACACCTTTACAATCATTCTGCTAGATAGCTCCCTTTTGGTTTTAGAGCCAGGTATTTCCCATTACATGCTATACTCCAATTCACTCAGGAATATAAAAACGCAGCTTTTAGAAGAAACCTGTTTCTATCTCGATGAATCTAAACATAGATGCAACTTCCTAAGGTGAACGAACACACAGCAGAGCAGTTTGAGATATACGTTTATCCAGTGTTTTAGACTCGATCTTACTGCTAATTCTTATATACCTATATATGCCTAGAAATATCTGTTTCTACACTCTCCAAATAAAGGGTTTCTGAACTGCTACATTCACACATCAGTTTTCCTCTGTTAGTTGAATGTACACATTTACAATCATTCTGCTAGATAGCTCCGTTTTTATTTTAGAGCCAGATATTTCTCATTACACCCGATCCACCCTTTCATTCAGGAATATCCAAACGCACCTTTTAGAAAACACGTGTTTCTAAGTCGATGAATCTAAATATAGATGCAACTTCCTAAGGTGAACGAACACACAGCAGAGCAGTTTGACCTATACGTTTCTCCAGTGTTTTAGACAACATCTTACCGCTAGTTCCTAAATACCTTTATATGGCTCGAAATATCTGTTTCTACACTCTCCAAAAAAAGTGTTTCTGAACTGCTGCATTCACACGTCAGTTTTCCTCTGTTAGTTGAATGTACACATTTACAATCATTCTGCTAGATAGCTCCGTTTTTGTTTTAGAGCCAGATATTTCTCATTACACCCGATACACCCTTTCATTCAGGAATATCCAAACGCAACTTTTAGAAAAAACGTGATTCTAAGTCGATGAATCTAAACATAGATGCAACTTCCTAAGGTGAACAAACACACAGCAGAGTACTTTGAGATATACATTTCTCCAGTGTTTTAGACAAGATCTTACCTCTAGTTCCTCTATACCTGTGTATGGCTGGAAATATCTGTTTCTACACTCTCCAAAAAAAGGGTTTCTGAACTGCTACATTCACACATCAGTTTCACTCTGTAAGTTGAATAGGCACCTTGAGAATCACTCCGCTAGGTAGCTCCGTTTTTGGTTTAGAGCCAGATATTTCTCATTACACCCTATACTCTCATTAACTCAGGAATATCCAAACACAGCTTTTAGAAGAAACATGTTTCTACCAAGTGGAATCTCAATAGATGCAGGTTCCTAAGATGAAAGAACACACAGACAAGCAGTTTCAATGAAACGTTTCA
>NW_016108185.1:183422-189169 GCF_001604975.1 Cebus imitator | reverse complement strand
AACTGCTATATTCACGAATCAGTTTTACTCTGTAAGTTGTATATACACCTTGACAATCATTCTGCTAGACAGATCCGTTTTTGTTTTAGAGCCAGATATTTTTCATTACATCGTATACTCCCATGCACTCAGGAATATCCAAAAGCAGCTTTTAGAGGAAACGTGTTTCTAACTCTCTGAATCTAAACATAGATGCAATATCCTAAGTTGAACGAACACAGCAGAGCAGTTTGAAAGGTACCTTTCACCTGTGTTTTAGACGTGATCTTACCAGTAATTCTTTATTTTTCTTTTCTTTTCCCCCATTTATTTATGTTATTGCGTTTTAGGTTTGGGGTACATGTGAAGAACATGCATGATTTTTGCATATACACACTTGGCAGTGTGATTTGCTGTCTTCCTACCCATCACCTACATCTGGCATCTCTCTCTTTGCGATCTCTCCCCAGCTCCACAACCCCACCACCCCTCCCTGATTCCCCCCCCACTGAACCCAGTGTGTAGTGCTCCCCTCCCTGTGTCCATGTGTTTTCATTTCTCAACACCCGCCTACGAGTGAGAACATGTGGTGTTTGATCTGCTATTCTGTCAGTTTGCTGAGAATGATGGTTTCTAGGTTCATCCATGTCCCTACAAAGGACAAAATCTCATCATTTTTGATGGCTGCATAACATTCCATGGTGTATATGTGCCACATTTTCCCTGTCCAGTGTATCATCGATGTGCATTTGTGTTGGTTCCACGTCTTTGCTATTGTAAACAGTGCTGCAATGAACATTTGTGTGCACGTGTCTTTATGTACCTGTATATGATGGTAAATATCTGTTTCTAGATTCTCCAAAGAAAGGGTTTCTGAGCTCCTGCATTCACACATCCATTTAACTCTGTAAGTTGAATACAAAACTTGACGGTCTTTCTGCTAGATAGCTCCGTTTTTGTTTTAGAGCCAGATGTTTCTCATTACACCCTATATTCCCATTCACTCAGGAATATCCAAACACAGATTTCAGAAGGAAGGTGTTTCTAAGTGGCTGAATCTAATAATTGATTCAGCTTCCTAAGGTGAATGAACACTCAGCAGAGCAGTTTGAAAGATGTGTATCAGCTGTGTTTTAGACGCGATCTTAATGCTAATAGTTATATCCATGTATACGGCTGGGAATATCTAGGTTCTCCAAAGACATTGTTTCTGAGCTGCTACATTCAAACATCAGTTTACCTCTGTAAGTTGAATATACACCTTGAAAATCATTCTGCTAGATAGTTGCATTTTTGTTTTAGAGCCAGATATTTCTCATTACACCACATACTCCCTTTCACTCAGGAATATAAAAACGCAGCTTTTAGAAGAAATTTGTTTCTACTCGATGAATCAAAACATAGATGCAACTTCCTAAGGTGAACAAACACACAGCAGAGCAGTTTGAAATATTCGTTTCTCCAGTTTTCTACACTCGATCTTATCACTCATTCTTCTATAACTGTATATGGCTGGAAATGTCTGTTTCTACATTCTCCAAAGTAAGGGTTTCTGAATTGCTACATTGCACAGCAGTATAACTCTGTAAGTTGAATATACACCTTGACATTCTTTGTGCTAGATAGCTCTGTATTTGTTTTACAGCAAGATATTTCTCATTACAGCCTATAATCCCATTCACTCTGGAATATCCAAATGCAGCTTTTAGAAGAAATGTGTTTGTAACTCGATGTATCTAAACATAGATACACTTACTAAGGTGAACGAACACACAGCAGAGCAGTTAGTAATACACTTTTCTCCAGTGTTTTCGACTCGATCTTACCGCTACTTCTTATATTCCGGAATATGGCTGGAAATATGTGTTTGTACATTATTCAAAGAAAGGGTTTCTGAACTGCTACATAAACACATCAGTTTATGTCTGTAAGTTGAATATACACCTTGATATTCATCCTGCTAGATAGCTCCATTTTTGTTTTAGAGCCTGATGTTTCTCATTACACCCTATATTCCCATTCACTCAGAAATATCCAAACGCAGCTTTTAGAAGAAACGTGTTTCTAACTCGATGAATCTAAACATAGATGCAGTATGCTAAGGTGAACGAACATCGCAGACCACTGTGAAAGATACGTTTCACCTGTGTTTTAGACGCGATCTTACCACTAATGCTTTTTTTTCTTTTATTTTCCCCATTTATTTATTTTATTGCTTTTTATGTTTTGCGGTACATGTGAAGAACATGCAAGATTTTTGCATAGGTACACACTTGGCAGTGTGATTTGCTGTCTTCCTACCCATCACCTACATCTGGCATCTCTCTTCTTGGGATCTCCCCCCAGCTCCACAAACCCACCACCCCTGCCCGATTTCCAGCCCCACTGAACCAAGTGTGTAGTGCTCACCTCATTGTGTCCATGTGTTTTCATTTCTCAACACCCACCTATGAGTGAGAACATGCGGTGTTTGATCTGCTCTTCTGTCAGTTTGCTGAGAATGATTTTTTCCAGGTTCATTCAAGTCCCTACAAAGGACTAAAACTCATCATTTTTGATGGCTGCTTAATATTCCATGGTGTATATGTGCCACATTTTCTCTGTCCTGTATATCATCGATGTGCATTTGTGTTGGTTCCAGGTCTTTGCTATTACAAACAGTGCTGTAATGAACATTCGTGTTCACGTGTCCTTATATACTTGTATATGACTGGAAATATCTGTTTCTAGATTCTACAAAGAAAGGGTTTCTGAACTCCTACATTCACACATCCATTTAACTCTGTAAGTTGAATATAAACCTTGACAGTCTTTCTGCTAGATAGCTCCGTTTTTGTTGTAGAGCCAGATGTTTCCAATTACAACCTATATTCCCATTCACTCAGGAATATCCAAACACAGATTTCAGAAGGAACGTATTTCTAACTGGCTGAATCTAAACATTGATTCAACTTCCAAAGGTGAACGAACGCACAGCAGAGCAGTTTGAGATATACGTTTCTCCAGTGTTTTAGACTCGATCTTACCGCTAATTCTTATATACCTGTGTATTGCTAGAAATATCTGTTTCTACACTCTCCAAAGAAAGGGTTTCTCAGCTGCTACATTCACACATCAGTTTAAGTCTGTAAGTTGAATGTACACTTTGACAATCATTCTGCTATATAGCTCCATTTTGGTTTTAGAGCCGGATATTTCCCACCACATCCTATACTCCCATTCACCCAGGAATGTTCAAACGCAGCTTTTAGAAGAAACGTGCTTTTAACTCGATGAATCCAAACATAGATGCAACTTCCTAAAGTGAACGAACACATAGCAGAGCAGTTTGAGATATGCATTTCTCCAGTGTTTTAGACTCGATCTTACCACTAATTCTTATATTCCTGTGTATGGCTGGAAATGTCTGTTTCTACACTCTCCAAATAAATGGTTTCTGAACTGCTACATTCACACGTCAGTTTAACTCTGTACGTTGAATGCACACTTTGACAATCATTCTGTTATATAGTTCCGTTTTGGTTTTAGAGCCAGATATTTCCCATTACATCCTAGACTCCCATTCTCTCAGGAATATCCAAACGCAGCTTTTAGAAGAAACGTGTTTCTAACTCGAATCTAAACATAGATGCAACTTCCTAAGGTGAACGAACACACAGCAGAGCAGATTGAGATATATGTTTCTCCATTGTTTTAGACTCGGCATTACCGCTAATTCTTATATATCTGTATATGGCTGGAAATATCTATTTCTACACTCTCCAAAGAAAGGGTTTCTGAACTGCTAAATTCACACATCAGTTTAACTCTGTAAATTGAATGTACACTTTTACAATCATTTTGCTATATAGCTCCGTTTTGGTTTTAGATCCAGATATTTCCCATTACATTCTATACTCCCTTTCACTCAGGAATATCCAAACGCCCCTTTTAGAGGAAACGTGTTTCTAACTCGATGAATGTATACATGGATGCAACTTCCTACGTTGAACGAACACACAGCAGAGCAGTATGAGATATACTTTCTCCAGTGTTTTAGAGTTGACCTTACCGCTAATTCTTATATATCTGTATACGGCTGGAAATATCTGTTTCTACACTCTCAAAGGAAAGGGTTTCTCAACTGCTAAATTCACACATCAGTTTAACTCTGTAAGTTGAATGTACTCTTTGACAATCATTCTGCTATATAGATCCATTTTCCTTTTAGAATCAGATATTTCCCATTACATCCTATTGTCCCATTCACTCAGGAATATCCAAACGCAGCTTTTAGAAGAAACGTGTTTCTAACTCGATGAATCTAAACACAGATCCAACTTGCTAAGGTGAACGAACACAGAGGAGAGCAGGTTGATATATACGTTTCTCCAGCGTTTTAGACTCGAACTTACCGCTAAGTCTTATGTTCCTGAATATGGCTGGAAATATCTGCTTCTATACTCTGCAAAGAAAGTGTTTCTGAACTGCTACATTCACACATCAGTTTAGCTTTGTTAGTTGAATATACACCCTGAAAATTACTCTGCTAGATAGATCCGTTTTGGTTTTAGATCCAGACATTTCCCATTACATCCTATACTCCCATTCACTCAGGAATATCAAAACAGGTCTTTTAGAAGAAACATGTTTCTAACTCGACGAATCTAAACATAGATGGAACTTCCTAAGGTGAACGAACACACAGCAGAGCAGTTTGAGATACATGTTTCTCCAGTGTTTTAGACTCGATCTAACCACTAATTCTAATATACCTATATATGGTTGGAAATATCTTTTTCTAAACTCTCCAAAGAAAGGGTTTCTGCATTGCTACATTCACACATCAGCTTACATCAGTAAGTTGAATGTGCACATTGACAATCATTCTGTTAGATAGCTCCTTTTTGGTTATAGAGCCAGATATTTCCCGTTACATCCTATACTCCCATTCACTCAGGAATATCCAAACGCAGCTTTTAGAAAAAACCTGTTTCTAACTGGATGAATCTAAACATAGTAGGAACTTCCTAAGGTGAACGAATACACATCAGAGCAATTTGAGATATACGTTTCTCCAGTGTTTTAGACTCGATCTTACCGCTAATTCTAGTATACCTGTATATGGCTGGACATATCTGTTTCTACACTCTCCAAAGAACGGGTTTCTGAACTGCTACAATCACAGATGAGTTTAGTTCTGCATGTTGAATACACACCTTGACAATCATTCTGCTAGATAGCTCCCTTTTGCTTTTATAACCAGATATTTCCCATTACATCGTATAATCCCATTCATTCAGGAATATCCAAACGCAGCTTTTAGAAGAAACGTGTTTCTAACTCGATGAATCTAAACATAGATTCAACTTCCTAATGTGAACGAACACACAGCAGAGCAGTTTGAAATATACGTTTCTCCTGTGTTTTAAACTCGATCTTACTGGTAATTCTTATATACCTGTATATGGCTGGAAGTATCTGTTTCTACACTCTCCAGTGAAAGGGTTTCGGAACTGCTACATTCACACATCAGTTTACCTCAGTAAGTTGAATATAAACCTTGACAATCAATCAGCTAGATAGCTCCGTTTTGGTTTTAGAGTCCGAAAATTCCCATTACATCCTATACTCCCTTTCACTCAGTAATATCCAAGCGTAGCTTTTAGAAGAAGCGTGTTTCTAACTCGATGAATCTAAATATAGATGCAACTTCCTAAGGTGAAGGAACACACAGCAGAACGGTATCAGATATATGTTTCTCCAGTGTTTTAGACTCGCTCTTACCA
>NW_016108185.1:178806-183407 GCF_001604975.1 Cebus imitator | reverse complement strand
AATTCTTATATACCTCTATATGGCTGGAAATATATGTTTCTACACTGTCCAAGAAGGGGTTTCTGAACTGATTCATTCACATAGCAGTTAAAGTCTGTAAGCTGAATGTACGCTTTGACAATCATTCTGCAATATAGCTCCGTTTTGGCTTTAGAGCGAGATAATTCCCTTTACATCCTAGACTCCCATTCACTCAGGAGTATCCAAACAGAGAATTTAGAAGAAACGTGTTTCTAACTCAATGAACCTAAACATAGATGCAACTTAATAAGGTGAACGAACACACAGCAGAGCACTTTGATATATACGTTTGTACAGTGTTTCAGATTTGATCTTACCGCTAATTCTTATATACCTGCATATGGATGGAAATATATTTCTACACTCGTCAAAGAAAGGCTTTCTGAGCTGCTACATTCAATCATGAGTTTAAATCTGTAAGTTGAATGTATGCTTTGACAATCTTTCTGCTAGACAGCTCCATTGTGGTTTTAGAGCAAGTTACTTCTCATTACATCCTGTACTCCCATTCACTCAGGAATGTCCAAACGCAGCATTTAGAAGAAACTTGTTTCTACCTCGATGAATCTCAACATAGATGCAACTTCCTAAGGTGAAAAAACACACAGCAGAGCAGTTTGATATATACGTTTCTACAGTGTTTTAGACTCGATCTTACCGCTAATTCTTGTATATGGCTGGAAATATCTGTTTCTACACTCTCCAAAGAAAGGGTTTCTGAGTGATTCATTCACAAATCTGTTTAACACTCTACGTTGAATATACCCTTTGACAATCATTATGCTAGATAGCTACGTTTTGGTTTTAGAGCCACATATTTCCCATTATATCCTATTCTCCCATTTACTCAGGAATATCCAAACGCAGCTTTTAGAAGAAACGTGTTTCTAACTCGATGAATCTAAACATATATGCAACTTCCTAAAATGAAGGAACACACAGCAGAGCAGTGGGATATATACGTTTCTCCAGTGTTTTAGACTCAATCTCACCTCTATTTCTTAAATAACTGTATATGGCTGGAAATATCTGTTTCTACACTCTCCAAAGAAAGGGTTTCTGAACTGCTACATTCACACATCAGTTTTACTCTGTAAGTTGAATGTACACTTAGACAATCATTCTGCTATATACCTCCGTTTTGGTTTTAGAGCCAGATATTTGTCATTACATCCTATACTCCCTTTCACTAAGGAATATCCAAATGCAGCTTTTAGAAGAAACGTGTTTCTAACTCAATGAATCTAAACATAGATGCAACTTCCTAAGGTGAACGAACACACAGCAGAGCAGTTTGATATATACTTTTCTCCAGTGATTTAGACTCGATCATACCGCTAATTCTTATATACCTGCATAAGACTGGAAATATCTTTTTCTACACTCTCCAAAGAAAGTGTTTTTGAACTGCTACATTCACACATCAGTTTAACTCTGCAAGTTGAATGTACACTTTGACAATCATTCTGCTATATAGCTGCGTTTTGGTTTTAGAGCCAGATATTCCCCATTACATCCTATACTTCCATTCGCTCAGGAATATCTAAACGCAGTTTTTAGAAGAAAAGTGCTTCTAACTTCATGAATGTAAACATAGATGCAACTCCTTAAGGTGAACGAACACACAGCAGAGCACTTTGATATATACGTTTCTCCAGTGTTTAAGACTCGATCTCACCTCTAATTCTTAAATAACTGTATATGGCTGGAAATATCTGTTTCTACCATCTCCAAAGAAAGGGTTTCTGAACTGCTACATTCACACATCAGTTTAACTCTGTAAGTTGAATGTACGCTTTGACAATCATTCTGCTAGATAGCTCCATTTTGGTTTTAGAGCCAGATATTTCCCATCACATCCTGTACTCCCATTCACTGAGGAATATGCAAATGCAGCTTTTAGAAGAAACGTGTTTCTAACTCGATGAATGTAAACATAGATGCAACTACCTATGGTAAACGAACACACAGCAGAGCACTTTGATATATCCGTTTCTCCAGTCTTTTAGACTCGATGTTAACGCTAATTCTTATATACCTGTATATGGCTGGAAATAGATATTTCCACACTCTCCAAAGAAAGGGTTTCTGAACTGCTACATTCACACATTAGTTTAAATCTGTAAGTTGTATGTACGCTTTGACAATCATTCTGCTAGATAGCTCCGTTTTGGTTTTAGAGCCAGATATTTCCCATTACATCCCATTGTCCCATTCACTCAGGAATATCCAAACGCAGCTTTTAGAAGAAACATCTTTGTAACTCGATGAATCTAAACATAGGTGCACCTTCCTAAGGTGAATGAACACGCAGCAGAGCACTTTGATATATACGTTTCTCCAGTGTTTAAGACTTGATCTTACCGCTAAATCTTATATACCTGCATATGGCTGGAATTATCTGCTTCTACCATCTCCAAAGAATGTGTTTCTGAACTGCTACCTTCACACATCAGTTTATCTCTGTAAGTTGAATATACCCTTTGACACTCATTCTGCTAGATAGCTCCTTTTTGCTTTTAGAGCCAGATATTTCCCGTCACATACTACAATCCCTTTCACTCATGAATATCCGAACTCAGCTTTTAGAAGAAACGTGTTTCTAACTCGATGAATCTAAACATAGTTGCAACTTCCAAAGGTGAACGAAGACACGGGAGAGCAGTTTGACCTACACGTTTCTCCAGTGTTTTAGCCTCAATGTTACTGCTAATTCTTATATACCTGTATATGGCTGGAAATATCTGTTTCTACACTCTCCCAGAAAGGGGTTCTGTAATGATTCATTCACACATCAGTTAAAGTCTGTAAGTTGAATGTACGCTTTGACAATCATTCTGCCCTATAGCTCCGTTTTGGCTTTAGAGCGAGATAATTCCCTTTACATCCTATACTCCCATTCACTCAGGAATATCCAAATGGAGCTTTTAGAAGAAACGTGTTTCTAACTCGATGAACCTAAACATAGATGCAACTTGCTAAGCTGAACGAACACCCAGCAGAACAGTTTGATATATACGTTTCTCCAGTGTTTTAGACTCGATCTTCCCGCTAATGCTTATATACCTATATATGGCTGGAAATATCTGTTTCTATACTCTCCAAAGAAAGGGTTTCTGAACTGCTACATTGACACATCAGTTTAACTCTGTACGTTGAATGTACGCTTTCACAATCATTCTGTTAGATAGCTCCCTTTTCGTTTTAGAGCCACATATTTCCCATTACATCCTATACTCCCATTCACTCAGGAACATCCAAACGCAGCTTTTAGAAGAAACTTGTTTCCAACTTGATGAATCTAAACATAGATCCAACTTCCTAAGGTGAATGAACACACAGCAGAGCAGTGTGAGATATATATTTCTGCAGTGTTTTAGACTCGATCTTACCGCTAATTCTTATATACCTGTATATGGATTGAAATATCTGTTTATACCCTCTCCAAAGAAAGGGTTTCTGAACTGCTACATTCACACATCAGTTTGCCTCTGTATGTTGAATATACACCTTGACAATCTTTTTGCTAGGAAGCTCCGTTTTGGTTTTAGAGGCACATATTTCCCATTACACCCTATACTCCCATTCACTCAGGCATATCCAAACGCAGCTATTAGAAGAAACGTGTTTTTACCTTTATGAATCTAACCATAGAAGAAACTTTTAAGGTGGACGAACACACAGCAGAGCAGTTTGAGGTATACATTTCTCCAGTGTTTTAGACTCGATCTTACTGCTAATTCTTATATACGTGTATATGGGTGGAAATAGCTGTTTCTACACTCTCCAAAGAAAGGGGTTGTGAACTGCTACATTCAGACATCAGTTTAACCCTGGAAGTTGAATATTCACCTTGTCAATTATTCTGCTAGATAGCTCCGTTTTGGTTTTAGAGCCAGATATTTCCCATTATATCCTATACTCAAATTCACTGATGAATATCCAAAAGCAGCTTTTAGATGAAACGTGTTTCTAACTCGATGAATCTAAAGATAGATGAAACTTCCTAAGGTGAACGAACACACAGCAGAGGAGTTTGGGATACACGTTTCTCCAGTGTTTTATACTCTATCTTACCGCTAATTCTTATATACCTGTATATGGCTGGAAATATCTGTTTCTACACTCTCCAAAGAAGGGATTCTGAACTGGTACATTCACACCTCAGTTTAACTCTGTAAGTTGAATGTACACGTTGACAATCATTCTGCTAGATAGCTCCGTTCGGTTTTAGAGCCAGATATTTCCCCTTACATCCTATACTCACATTTACGTATTAATACCCAAATGTACATTTTAGAAGAATCGGTTTTCTAATTAGATGAATCTAAATATACATGCAACTTCCTAAGGTGAAGGAACACACAGCAGAGCAGTTTGAGATATACGTTTCTCCAGTGTTTTAGACTCCATCATACCGGTGATTCTTATATACCTGTATATGGCTGGAAATATCTGTTGCTACACTCTCCAAAAAATGGTTTCTGAACTGCTACATTCCCGCATCATTTAACCTCTGTAAGTTGAATGTACACATTTACAATCATTCTGCTAGATAGCTCCGTTTTTATTTTAGAGCC
>NW_016108185.1:176796-177926 GCF_001604975.1 Cebus imitator | reverse complement strand
TGCTCTTGATACCCAGTGTGGTGTGCAATGGCGCAATCTCGGCTCACCGCAACCTCCACCTCCTGGGTTCAGGCAATTCTCCTGCCTCAGCCTCCCGAGTAGCTGGGATTACAGGCACGCGCCACCGCGCCCATCTAATTTTTGTATTTTCATTAGAGACAGGGTTTCACCATGTTGCCCAGGATGGTCTCAATCTCTTGACCTCGTGATCCACCTGCCTCTGCCTCCCAAAGTGCTGTGACTACAGGCTTTAGCAACGACGCCTGGACCCGCAAATTCTTATATATCTGTATATGGCTGGAAATATCTGTCTCTAAACTCTCCAAAGAAAGGGTTTCTGAACTGCGACATTCGCACATCAGTTTAATTCTGTAAGTTGAATAGACACCTTGATAATCATTCTGCTAGGTAGCTCCGTTTTGGTTTTAGAGCCAGATATTTCTCATTACAACCTGTACACCCATTCACTCAGGAATATCCAAACGCAGCTTTTAGAAGAAACGTGTTTCTAACTCCATGAGTCTAAAAATACATGCAACTTCCTAAGGTGAACGAACACACAGCAGAGCAGTTTGAGATGTACGTTTCTCCAACTTTTTATTTTTATTTTTTATTTTTTTCCCAAATATTTATTTTGTTGCATTTTAGATTTGGGGGTACATGTGAAGAAAATGCCAAATTGTTTCATAGGTACACAGGAGGCAGCGTGATTTGCTGCATTCCTCCCGATCACCTACATCTGGCATTTCTCCCCTTGCTATCTCTCCCCAGCTCCCCTCCCCCCACCTTCCCTCCCCTATTTCCCCACAACTGATGCCAGTGTGTAGTGCTCCCCTCCCTGTGTCCATGTGATCTCATTGTTCAAATCCCGCCTATAGGAGGGACATGTGGTGGTTGATCTGCTCTTCTCTCAGTTTGCTGAGAATGATGGTTTCCAGGTTCATCCATGTCCCTACAATGGACCCAAACTGATCGGTTTTGATGGCTGCATAGTATTCAATCAACGTGTATATGTGCCACATGTTCCCTATCCAGTCTATTGTCAATGGGCATTTGGGTTGGTTCCAGGTCTTTGCTATTGTAAACAGTGCTGCAATGAACATTCGTGTGCACGTGTCCTTATAGTAGAA
>NW_016108185.1:162751-175390 GCF_001604975.1 Cebus imitator | reverse complement strand
GTGGCTTGTAGTTCTCCTTGAAGAGGTCCTTTACATTCCTTGTTAGTTGTATTCCTAAGTATTTTATTCTCTTTGTGGCAATTGTGAATGGAAGTTTGTTCTTGATTTGGCTCTCTTTAAGTCTGTCATTGGTGTATAGGAATGCATGTGATTTTTGCACATTGATTTTGTACCTGAGACTTTGCTGAACTTGCTTATCAGTTTCAGGAGGTTTGGGGATGAAACGATGTGGTCTTCTAGATATACAATCAGGTCGTCTGCAAATAGAGACAATTTGACTTTCTCCTTTCCTATTTGAATGCACTTTATTTCTTTTTCTTGCCTGATCGCTCTGGCTAGAACTTCTAATACTATATTGAATAGCAGTGGTGAGAGAGGGCATTCTTGTCTGGTGCCACATTTCAAGGGGAATGCTTCAGTTCTTTCCCATTCAGTATGATATTGGCTGTTGGTTTGTGATAAATAGCTTTTATTATTTTGAGATACGCTCCATCAATACCTAGCTTGGCGAGCGTTTTTAGCATAAAGGGCTGTTGAATTTTGTCAAAGGCCTTCTCTGCATCAATTGAGATAATCATGTGGTTTTTGTTTTTGCTTCTGTTTATGTGGTGAATTACGTTTATAGACCTGCGTATGTTGAACCAGACTTGCATCCCCGGGATGAAGCCTCCTTGATCATGGTGGATAAGCTTTTGGATGTGCTGTTGCAATCGGCTTGTCAGTATTTTATTGAAGATTTTTGCATCTATGTTCATCATGGATATTGACATGAAGTTTTCTTTTCTTGTTGAGTCTCTGCTTGTTTTGGAATCAGGATTATGTTTGTCTCATAAAATGATTTGGGAAAAATTCCCTCTTTTTATATTGTTGGGAATAGTTTCAGAAGCAATGGTACAAGTTCCTCTTTATAAGTCTGGTAGAATTCAGCTGTGAACCCATCTGGACCTGTGCTATTTTTGAGTGGCAAGCTGTAATTGCTGCCTCAACTTCAGACCTTGTTATGGGTCTTTTCAGGGTTTCAGCTTGTTCATGGTATAGGCTTGGCAGGAGGCAAGTGTCCAGGAATTTATTCATTTCTTCCAGGTTTATTAGTTTGTGTGCATAGAGTTGTTTGTAATAATCTCTGATGATGGTTTGAATTTCTGTGGAATCTGTGGTGATATCCCCTTTATCGTTTTTTTTATTGCATCACTTTGGTTATTCTCTCTTTTCTTTTTCATTAATCCGGCTAGTGGTCGTCTAATTTGTTGATCTTTTCAAAAAACCAGCTCCTGGATTTATTGATTTTTTGAAGGGTTTTTTGTGTCTCTATCTCCTTCAGTTCTGCTCTGATCTTAGCTATTTCTTGTCTTCTGCTAGACTTTGAGTTTTTTTCATCTTGCTCCTCTAGCTCTTCCAGTTTTGACAATAGGGTGTCAATTTTTGATCTCTCCTTGCTTCTCATGTGGGCACTTATTGCTATATATTTTCCTCTAGAGACTGCTTTAAATGTGTCCCAGAGATTCTGGTATGTTGTGCCTTCATTCTTGTTGGTTTCGAAGAACATCTTTATTTCTGCCTTCATTTCATTGTTTATCCAGTCAACATTCAAGAGCAAGTTGTTCAGTTTCCATGAATCTGGGCGGTTCTGGGATAGTTTTTGAATTCTGCGTTCTAACTTGTTTGCACTGTGGTCTGAGACACTGCTTGTTATGATTTCCGTTCTTTTGCATTTGCTGAGGAGTGATTTACTCCCAATTATGTGGTCAATTTTAGAGTAGGTGTGATGTGGTGCTGAGAAGAATGTATATTCTGTGGATTTGGGGTGGGGAGTTCTGTAAATGTCGATTAGGTTTGCTTGGTCCAGGTCTGAGTTCAAGTCCTGGATATCCTTGTTAATTTTCTGTCTGGTTGATCTAATGTTGACAATGGGGTGGTAACGTCTCCCAATGTTATTGTGTGGGAGCCTAAGTCTCTTTGTAAGTCATTAAGAACTTGCCTTATGTATCTGGGTGCTCCTGTATTGGGTACATATATATTTAGGATAGTTAGCTCTTCTTCTGGCATTGATCATTTTACCATTATGTAATGTCCCTCTTTGTCTCTTATGATCTTTGTTGCTTTAAAGTCTAATTTATCAGAGATGAGAATTGCAACTCCTGCTTTTTTTTGCTCTCCATTTGCTTGGTCAATCTTCCTCCATCCCTTTATTTTGAGCCTTTGTGTATCCTTGCATGTGAGATGGGTTTCCTGGATACAGCCCACCGATGGGTTTTGTATTTTTATCCAATTTTCCAGTCTGTGTCTCTTGATTGGGGCATTTAGTCCATTTACATTTAGGGTTAATATTGTTATGTGTGCATTTGATACTGCCATTTTGGTGCTAGCTGGCTGTTTTGCCCTTTAGTTGAGCTGGTACTTGTTGTTCCTTTATATGTGTAGAGCCTCTTTCATGAGCTCTTGTAGAGCTGGCTTGGTGGTGACGAAATCTCCGAGTACTTGCATGTACCCAAAAGATTTTATTTTTCCTTCACTTATGAAGCTTAGTTTGGCTGGATAGGAGATTCTGGGTTGAAAGTTCATTTCTTTAAAGATGTTGAATATTGGCCCCCACTCTCTTCTGGCTTGTAGGGTTTCTGCTGAGAGATCTGCTGTGAGTCTGATGGGCTTCACTTTATGGGTAACCCGACCTTTCTCTTTGGCTGCTCTTAGTATTTTCTCCTTCATTTCGACCCTGGTGAATCTTACAATTATGTGCCTTGGGGTTGCTCTTCTTGACGAATATCTTTGTGGTGTTCTCTGTATTTCCTGGACTTGAATGTTTGCCTGCCTTGCTACATTGGGGACGTTTTCCTGGATAATATCCCGAAGAGTATTTTCCAGCTTGGATTCATTCTCTTTGTCGCATTTGGGTACGCCTAACAAACGTAGATTAGTTCTTTTCACATAGTTCCACATTTCTTGGAGATTTTGTTCATTCCTTTTACCCTTTTTTCTCCAGTCTTGCCTTCCCGTTTTATTTCATTGAGTTGATCTTCGACCTCTGATATCCTTTCTTCTCTGCTTGGTCAATTCGGCTGTTGATACTTGTGCATGCTTCGCAAAGTTCTCGTGTTGTGGTTTTCAGCTCCATCAATTCACTTATATTCCTTTCTATTTTGTCCATTCCCATTAGCATTTCGTCAAATATTTTTTCAAGGTTCTTAGTTTCTTTGCATTTGGTTAGAACATGTTCTTTAAGTTCACAGAAGTTTCTTACTACCCACCTTCTGAAGTCTGATTCTGTCATTTCATCGCACTCATTCTACCTCCAACCTTGTTCCCTTGCTGGTGAGGAGTTGTGATCCCTTGTAGGAGGAGAAGTGTTCTGGTTTCGGGTGTTTTCATCCTTTTTGCTCTGGCTCCTTCCTATCTTTAAGGATTTTCCACCTGTCGACTTTGCATTTGCTGGCTTTCAGATTGGGTCTAAAATCTTTCAGATTGACATTCTGTTTGTTGATTATGAGGTTATTTCTGTTTCTTCGTTTTCCTTCTGACAGTCTGGCCCCTCTGCTATAGGTCTGCTGAGGTTCACTCCAGGCCCTGCTTTCCTGAGGTTCACCTCCAGCAGCTGCTGAACAGTAAGGGTGGTTACCAGTTTTCTTCTTCTGTTATCTTTGTCCCAGAAGGATACCTGCCTAGTGTCAACCTGATCTTTTATGAGGTGTCTCTTTGGATATATGGGGGTCAGGAAGCTGCTTGAGGAGATGGTGAGCTGTGAGCTCTGTTACTCATTCAGAGCTGCTGGACAGGTACGTTTCGGCCTGCTGCAGCAGAACCCATAAACTGCTTTTTGTTCCCAGGTGCTCTGTCTCAGGGATTTAGATCTTTATTTATGAATTTCCGTTATGCTGTCTCCTTTTTTTTTTTCCTTCAGATCTGTGCAACCCAGCAAGGAGGCAGCCTAGTCACTGTTGGCCTATAGAGGCTTTGCTGAGCTGCTGTGGACTCTGCCCAGCTGCTGAGTGAACTTCCCTGTAGTCCTGTTTATATGGGTATAGTTAGAACTGCTTTGGCGATGGTGGCCTGCCTTTGTTGAGGAGGAGTCTCTCTGCTGTGGTGGGTTGCCTTGGCAACGGCGGGCTGCCTCAGCAATGGCGGGTTGCCCTGTCAAGGGTGGACTGCCTCAGCATTGGCCGACTACATCGGTCGTGGCAGGCTGCCTCGGTAATGGCGGACACCCCTCCCCCACAGAGCTCGACCATCCCGGGTTCATCTATGCTTGCTGTGAAAGTCTCAATCCAGAGTTTCTGGTTGCTGTTCTTTTGTGGGGGTGGGACCAGCCGAGCCTGATCACCTGGCTCTCTGCCTCAGC
Source organism: Cebus imitator (assembly GCF_001604975.1). NCBI lineage: Eukaryota > Metazoa > Chordata > Mammalia > Primates > Cebidae > Cebus > Cebus imitator. Next base: position 171,057 of record NW_016108185.1, on the reverse strand, counting down.
TCCTTTTTTAAGTTGGTGTTCCAGTCGCCTGTTGAAGAGGTGCCGGGGTCTGATTGTTTTCCCCTACGGCCACTCACTGCACTGGCTTAAACAGCGGCACTGAGGTTTGTGGCACTTTTTTTTTTTTTTTTTTTTTTTTTTTGCCCTGGAATCTACTGTCTTGGTTCCCTGCTCAGTGTGCTTTTTGAACCGGTGAATGGGCGACTTCCTGTGCCTCCAATGGCCAGCCAAAAGGGCACCCGGTGTATTTTGTACGGAGTACCGCTGCTCCGGGGTGCCTACAAAGCAGCCACACGGGGCAAAGCAGCGGCGCCGGGCGGCACAGCTTCGCTGGCTGAAACAGCCGCGCTGGTGACCGTGGAGCTTCTCCGTCCGGGAATTTCCTAGTCTGTGGGCAATAAAAACGTGGCGTCCACTCACCCTCTGTGCTTTCACTGGGACCTACAAACCTGAGCTGCTCCTAAAAGGCCATATTTGATCACATAGTCCTCTCCAGTTTTTTATAATCGATCTTACCGCTAATTCATTTATTTTTTGTTTTGCTTTTTTTGAGACAGAGTTTCACTCTTGTTACCCAGGCTGCAGTGCAATGGCGTGATCTAGGCTCACTGCAACATCCACCTCCTGGATTCAGGCAATTCTGCCTCAGCCTCCCGAGTAGTTGTGACTATTGGCACATGCCATCATGGCCAGCTAATTTTTGTATTTTTAGTAGAGACAGGGTTTCACCATGTTGACCAGGATAGTCTCAATCTCTTGACCTCGTGATCCACCCGCCTAGGCCTCTCAAAGTGCTGGGACTACAGGCTTTGGCCAACGTGCCTGGCCCAGCTAATTCTTATATACCTGTATACGGCTGGAAGTATCTGTTTCTACACTCTCCAAAGAAAGGGTTTCTGAACTGCTACATTCACACATCAGTTTAACTCTGTAAGTTCAATATACACCTTCATTATCATTCTGCTAGACAGCTCCGTTTTGGTTTTAGAGCCAGATATTTCTCATTACACCCTATAAACACATTCACTCAGGAATATTCTAACGTAGCTTATAGAAGAAGAATGTTCCTAACTCGATGAAACTAAAAAGAGTTGCAACTTCCTAAGGTGAATGAACACGCAGTAGAGCAGTTTGAGATATACTTTTCTCCAGTGTTTTAGACTTGATCTTACGGCTAATTCCTATGTACCTGTATATGGCTGTAAATATCTGTTTCTACATTCTACAAAGAAAGGTTTCTGAACTGCTACATTCACATGGCACTTTAACTTTATAATTTGAATATACACCCTGACAATCATTCTGTTAGATAGCTCCGTTTTTGTGTTAGAGCCAGATATTTCTCATTACACCCTATACTCCCATTCAGTCAGGAATATCCAAATGCAGCTTTTAGAAAAACGTGTTTCTAACTCGATGAATCAAAACATGGATGCAACTTACTAAGGTGAACGAACACACAGCAGAGCAGTTTGAGATATATGTTTCTCCAGTGTTTTGGACTCGATCATACCGCTAATTCTTGTATACCTTTATATGGCTGGAAATATCTGTTTCTACATTCTCCAAAGAAAGGGTTTCTGAACTGCTACATTCACACATCAGTTTACCTCTGTATGCTGAATATGCAACTTGACAATCATTCTGCTAGGCAGCTCCTTCTTTGTTTTAGAGACAGGTATTTCTCATTACACCCTATACTCCCATTCACTCAGGAATATGCAATTGCTGCTTTTAGAAGAAACGTGTTCCTAACTCGACGAATCTCAACATAGATGCAACTTCATAAGGTGAACCAACACACAGTAGAGCAGTTGCAGATATACATTTTTCCAGCTTTTTAGATTCCATCTTACTGCTAATTCTTATATATCTGTATATGGCTGGAAACATGTTTCTACGTTCTCCAAAGAAAGGGTTTCTGACCTGCTACATTCACCCCACTGTTTAACTCAGTAAGTTGAGTGTACACCTTGACAATCATTGTGCTAGATAGCTCCGTTTTTTTTTAGAGCTAGATATTTCTCATTACACCCTATACTCCCATTCAGTCAGGAAAATACAAATGCACCTTTTAGAAAAAACCTGTTTCTAACTCAGTGAATCAAATATGGATGCAGCTTCTGAAGGTGAACTATCCCACAGCAGAGCAGGTTGACATATATGTTTGTCCAGTGTTTTAGACTCGATCTTTTGGATAATTCTTATATACCTGCATATGGCTGGAAATATCTGCTTCTACATTCTGCAGAGAAAGGGTTTCTGAACTGCTACATTCACACATCAGTTTAACTCTGAAAGGTGAATATACACCTTGGCAATAATTCTGCCAGAGAGCTCCGTTTTTGTTTTAGATCCAGATGTTTCTCATTACACCATATACTCCAATTCAGTCAGGAGTATCCAAACGCAGCTTTTAGAAGAAATGTGTTTGTAACTCGATGAATCAAAACATGGATGCAATTTACTAAGACGAAAGAACACACAACAGAGTAGTTTGACATATACGTTTCTCCAGTGTTTTAGCCTCGATTTTACCGCTAATGCTTATATACTTGTAAATGGCTCTAAATATCTCTTTCTACATTCTCCAAAGAAACGGTTTCTGAACTGCTATTTTCACACATCACTTTAACTCTGTAGGTTGAATATACACCTTGACACACATTCTGCTAGATAGCTGGGTTTTTGTTTTAGAGCCAGATGTTTCTCATTACACCCTATACTCCCATTCACTCAGGAATAGCCAAATGCAGCTTTTAGAGGAAACGTGTTTCTAACTTGATGAATCTAAACATGGATGCAACTTCCTAAGGTGAACGAACACACAGCAGAGCAGTTTGAAATATACATTTCTCCAGTGTTTTAGTCTCTATATTACCGGTAATTCTTACATACCTGTATATGGCTGGAAATATCTGTTTCTACATTTTCCAAAGAAAGGGTTTCTGAGCTGCTACATTCACACATCAGTTTACCTCTGTATGGTGAATAAACACCTTGACAATCATTATGCCAGATAGCTCCGTTTTTGTTTTAGATCCAGATATTTCTCATCACACCCTATACTCCCATTCACTCAGGAATAACCAAATGCAGCTTTTAGAAAAAACGGGTTTCTATCTTGTTGAATCAAAACATGGATGCAACTTCCTAAGATGCACGAACACACAGCAGAGCAGTTTGAGATATACGTTTCTTCAGTGTTTTAGACTCGATCTTTCTGCTCATATGGATGGAAATATCTGTTTCTACATTCTCCAAAGAAAGGGTTTCTGAACTGCTACATTCACAGAAAAGTTTAACTCAGTAAGTTCAATGTAAACTTTGACAATCATTCTACTAGATAGCACCATTTTCGTTTTAGAGCCAGATATTTCTCATTACACTCTATACACCTATTCACTCAGGAACATTCAATCGCTGCTTTTAGAAGAAACGTGTTACTAAATTGCTGAATCTAAACATAGATGCAACTTCCTAAGGCCAAGGAACACATAGCAGAGCAGTTGGAGATATACATTTTTCCAGCGTTTAAGACTCGGTCATACCGCTAATTCTTATGTACCTGTATATGGCTGGAAATATCTGTTTCTACATTTTCCAAAGAAAGGGGTTCTGAGCTGCTACATTCACACATCAGTTTACCTCTGTACGTTGAATATACGCCTTGACAATGATTCTGCTAGATAGCTCCGTTTGTGTTTTAGAGCCAGATATTACTCATTACACCCAGTATTCCCATTCACTGAGGAATAACCAAAGGCAGCTTTTAGAAGAAACGTGTTTCTAACTCGATGAACCTAAACATAGATGCAACTTCCTAAAGTGAAGGAGCACAAAGCAGAGCAGTTTGAGATATACGTTTCTCCAGTGTTTTAGACTCGAACTTACCTCTAATTCTTATATACTGTATATGGCTGGAAATATCAGTTTCTACATTCTCCAAAGAAAGGGTTTCTGAACGGCTGCATTCACACATCTGTTTAAATCTGTGCATTGAATATACACCTTTACAATCATTCTGCTAGATAGCTCCGTTGTTGTTTTAGAGCCAAATATTTCTCTTTACACCCTATACTCCCATACATTCAGGAATATCCAAACGCAGCTTTTAGAAGAAACGTGTTTCTAACTCGATGAATGAAAACATGCATGCAACTTACTAAGGTGAACGAACACACAGTAGAGCAGTTTGAGATATACGTTTCTCCAGTGTTTTGGACTCGATCTTACTGCTAATCCTTCTATACCTGTATATGGCTGGAAATATCTGTTTCTACATTCCCCAAAGAAAGTGTTTCTGAACTGCTACATTCACATATCAGTTTGACACAGTAAGTTGAATATACACCTTGACAATCATTCTGGTAGATGGCTCCGTTTTTGTTTTAGAGCCGGATAATTCTTATTACACCCCATACTCCCATTGTCTCAGGAAATCCAAATGTAGATTTTAGAGGAAACGTGTTTCTAGCTTGATGAATCTAAACATAGATGCAACATCCTAAAGTGAAAGAACACACACAGTAGAGCAGTTTGAGATATACGTTTCTCCAGGGTTTTAGACTCGATCTTACCGCTAATTCTTATATACCTGTGTATGGCTGGAAATATCTGTTTCTACATTCTCTAAAGAAAGGGTTTCTGAACTGCTACATTCACACATCAGTTTAACTCTATAAGTTGAATATACACCATCACAATCATTCTGCTAGATAGATCCGTTTTAGTTTTAGAGCCAGATATTTCTCATTAACTCCTATACTCGCATTCACTCAGGAATATCCAAACGCAGCTTTTAGAAGAAACGTGTTTCTAACTCAATGAATCTATACATGAATGCAACTTCCTAAGGTAAACGAACACACAGCAGAGCAGTTTGAGATATATATTTCTCCAGTGTTATAGATTCGATCTTACCACTAATTCTTATATAGCTGTAAATGGCTGGAAATATCTGTTTCTACATTCTCCAAAGAAAGGATTTCTCAAGTGCTACATTCACACTAAGTTTAACTGTGTAAGTTGAGTATACACCTTGACAATCATTCTGCTAGACAGCACCGTTTTTGTTTTAGATCCAGATATTTCTCATTACACCCTATTCTCCCATTCACTCAGGAATATCCAAATGCAGCTTTTAGAAGAAACGTGTTTCTAACTCGATGAATCTAAACATAGATGCAGCTTCCTAAGGTGAACGAACACACAGCAGAGCAGTTTGAGATATACATTTCTCCAGTGTTTTAGTTTCAATCTTACAGCTAATTCTTATATACCTGTACATGGCTGGAAACATGTGTTTCTACATTGTCCAAAGAAAGGGTTTCTTAACTGCTACATTCACGCATCAGTTTAACTCTGTAAGTTCAATGTACACCTTGACAATCATTCTGCTAGATAGTTCCGTTTTCGTTTTAGAGCCAGATATTTCTCATTATACTCTATACTCCCATTCACTAAGGAACATGCAAACACAGCTTTTAGAAGAAACGTGTTTCTAACTCAATGAATCTAAATATAGATGCAACGTCCTTAGGTGAATGAACACACAGTAGAGCAGTGTGAAATACACGTTTCTCCAGTGTTTTATACTAGATCTTACCGCTAATTCTTATATACCTGTATATGGCTGGATATATCTGTTTCTACATTCTCCAAAGAAATGGTTTCTGAACTATTACATTCACACATGAGTTTCAATCTGTAAGTTGAATATACCACCTTGACAGTCATTCTGCTAGACAGCTCCGTTCTTGTGTTAGAGCCAGATATTTCTCCTTACACCCTGTACTCCCATTCACTCAGGAATATCCAAAAGCTGCTTTTAGAAGAAACTTGTTTCTAAGTCGGTGAATCTAAACATAGATGCAACTTCCTAAGGTGAACGAACATACAGCAGAGCAGTTTAAAGGAATCGTTTCTCCTTTGTTTCAGACGCGATGTTAACGCAATTTCTTATATCCCTGTATATGCCTGGAAATATCTGTTCCTAGATTCTCCAATTAAAGTGTTTCTGAACTGCTACATTCACACGTCATTTTAACTCTGTAACATGAATATACACCTTGATAATCATTCTGCTCCATTGCTCCGTTTTTGTTTTACAGCCATATATTTCTCATTGCACCCTATACTCCCATTCACTCAGGAATACACAAACGCAGCTTTTAGAAGAAACGTTTTTCTAACATGATGAATCCAAACATAGGTGCAACTTTCTTTTTTTTTCAGTTTTATTTATTTTTTGTTTTTATTTTTTCCCCATTCATTTATTTTATTGCATTTTACGTTTCAGTGTACATGTGAAGAACATGCAAAATTGTTGCATAAGGACACACGTAGCACTGTGATTTCCTGCCTTCCTCCCGATCACCTGCACCTGGCATTTCTCTTCTTGCTATCTCTCCCCAGCTCTTTACCCCCCAGCGTCCCTCCCCTATTTCCCCCCAACTGACCACTGTGTGTAGTGCTCTCCTCCCTGTGTCCGTGTCTTCTCATTGTTCAACACCCGCCTATCAGTGAGAACATGTGGTGTTTGATTTTCTGGTCTTCTGTAGTTTGCTGAGAATGATGGTTTCCAGGTTCATCCATGTCCCTACAAAGGACATAAACTCATCGTTTTTGATGGCTGCGTAATATTCCATGGTGTGTATATGCCACATTCTCCCTATCCATTCTGTCGTCGATGGGCATTTGGGTTGGTTCCAGGACTTTGCTATTGTAAACAGTGCTGCAATGAACATTCATGTGCATGTGTCTGTATAGTAGAAAAATTTGTTATCCTTTGGATATGTACCCAGTAATGAGATTTCTGGGTCAAATGGAATTTCTTTTTCTAGGTCCTTGAGGAATCTCCACACTGACTTCCACAATGGTTGAACTAATTTACACTCCCACCAACAGTGTAAAAGTGTTCCTGTTTCTCCACATCATCTGCAGCATCTGTTGTCTCCAGATATTTTAATGATCGCCATTCTAACTGGCGTGAGATAGTATCTCAGTGTTGTTTTGATTTTCAATTCTCTGATGACCAATGATGATGAGCATTTTTTGAAATGTGTGTTGGCCTCATGTATGTCTTCTTTTGTAAAGTGTCTGTTCACTTTTTTATGGGCTTGTTAGTTTTTTTCTTGTAAATCTGTTTTAGTTCTTTGTAAACTCTGGATATCAGCCCTTTGTCAGATGGGTAAACTGCAAAAATTTTTTCCCATTCTGTTGATTGCGGATTCTCTCTAATGACTGTCTCATTTGTCTATTTTGGCTTTTGTTGTCAGTGCTTTTGGTGTTTTGGTCATGAAGTCCTTGCCTACACCTATGTCCTCAGTGGTTTTGCCTAGATTTTCTTCTAGGGTTTTTATGGTGTTAGGTCTTACGTTTAAGCCTTTAATCCATCTGGAGTTAATTTTAGTGTAAGGTGTCAGGAAGGGGTCCAGTTTCTGCTTTCTGCACATGGCTAGCCAGGTTTCCCAACACCATTTATTGAACAGGGACTTCTTTCCCCATTGCTTGTTTTTGTCTGGTTTGTCAAAGATCAGATGGTTGTAGATATGTTGTGTTGCCTCAGAGACCTCTCTTCTGTTCCATTGGTCTATATCTCTGTTTTGGTACCAGTACCATGCTGTTTTGATTACTGTAGCCTTGTAGTATAGTTTGAAGTACGGTAGTGTGATGCCTCCTGCTTTGTCCTTTTTGCTTAGAATTGACTTTGCTATGCAGGCTCTCATTTGGTTCCATATGAAGTTTAAGGTGGTTTTTTCCAGTTCTGCGAAGTAGGTTATTGGTAGATTGATTTGGATAGCATTGATTATGTAAATTACTTTGGGCAGTATGGCCATTTTCATGATATTGATTCTTCCTAACCATGAACATGGAATGTTTCTGCATCTGTTTGTGTAGCTTGATCTTTGTTGCTTTAAAGTCTAATTTATCAGAGATAAAAATTGGAACTCCTGCTTTTTTTTGCTCTCCATTTGCTTGGTAAATCTTCCTCCATCCCTTTATTTTGAGCCTTTGTGTATCCTTGCATGTGAGATGGGTTTCCTGGATACATCACATAGATGGGTTTTGGGTTTTTATCCAGTTTGCCAGTCTGTGTCTTTTTATTGTGGCATTTAGTCTATTTACATTTAGGGTTAATATAGTTATGTGCAAATTTGATACTGCCATTTTGGTGCTAGCTGAGTGTTTTGTCCTTTAGTAGAGCTGGTACTTGTTGTTCCTTTATATGTGTAGAGCCTCTTTCAGGAGCTCTTGTAGAGCTGGCCTGGTGGTGACGAAATCTCTGAGTACTTGCATGTTCC
>NW_016108185.1:154570-161821 GCF_001604975.1 Cebus imitator | reverse complement strand
GGTTTCTTCCCATCTTTAAGGATTTATCCACCTGTCGACTTTGTAGTTGCTGCCTTTCAGATTGGGTCTCAAATCTTTCAGATTGACATTCTGTATGTTGATGGTGAGGTTATTTCTGTTTTTTGGTTTTCCTTCTGACAGTCTGGCCCCTCTGCTGTAGGTCTGCTGAGGTTCCCTCCAGACCCTGCTTGCCTGGGGTTCACCTGCAGCAGCTGCTGAACAGCAAGGGTTGTTACCAGTTTTCTTCTGCTGCTATCTTGGTCCCGCGTAATATTGTCTTATGGATACCTGCGTAAGTGTCAATCTGATCTCTCCTTTATGAGGTGGTTATTTGGATATATAGGGGTCAGGGAGATGCTTGAGGAGATGATCTCTTGTTTTTAGGAGATGAAATGGTGAGCTGTGAGCTCTGTTGTTCATTCAGAGCTGCTGGGCAGGTATGCTTAAGCCTGCTGCAGCTGAACTCATAAACTGTTTTTTGTTCCCAGGTGCTCTGTCCCAGGGAATTAGGGCTTTATGAGTTTCAGTTTTGCTGCTGCCTTCTCTTTCTTTTTTTTTTCCTTCAGAGCTGTCCTGCCTAGCAAGGGGGCAGCCTAGTCACTGACTGCCTGTAGAGGCTTTGATGAGGTGCTTTGGGCTCCGCACAGCTGCCTAGTGAACTTCCCTGCAGTCCTGTTTACATGGATGTAGTTAGAACTGCTTTGGTGATGGTGGCCCGTCACTGTTGAGGCAGAGTCTCTCTGCAGTGGTGGGTTCCCTTGGCAACGGTGGGCTGCCTCTGCAATGGCGGGTTGCCTTGGCTACAGCGGGCTGCCTCAGCATTGGCTGAGTACCTCCTTAGTGGTGGGCTGCCTCAGTAATGGCGGACATCCCTCCCCCACAGAGCTGGACCATCCCGGGTTCAGCTGCACTTGGTGTGAAACTCTCAATCCAGAGTTTCTTGTTGTTGTTCTTTTGTGGGGGTGGGACCAGTGGAGCCTGATCACCTGGCTCCCTGCCTCAGAGCCTTTTTAAATTTGGTTCCAGTTGCCTGTTGAAGAGGCGCAGGGGTCTGTTTGTTTTCCCCTGCGGCCACTCACTGCAGTGGCTTAAACAGCGGCACTGAGGTTTGTGGCGATTTTTTTTTTTTTTGCCCTGGAGTCTACTGTCCTGTTTCCCTACTCAGTCCCCTTTTTAAACAGACAAATGGGCGAATTCCCGTGGCTCCAATCGCCAGCCAAAAGGGCACCTGGGCCTGTGTATTTTGTATGGAGAACCGCTGCTCCAGGGCGCTGACAAAGCAGCTGGGCAGGGCAAAGCAGCGGCTCAGGCCGGCACAGCCATGCTGCCTGAAACAGCCACCACCCTGGTGACCTGTGGAGCTCCTCTTCCTGGGGATTGACTAGTCTGTGGGCAATAAAAATGTGGTGTCCACTCATCCTCTGTGCTTTCACTGTGAGCTGCAATCCTGAGCTGTTCCTAAACGGCCGTCTTGGATCTTCTCCCAGAAAGGCATTTGAAAACTGATGAATCTCGAGCTGGGTCTGGTTTGCAGCCAAGATGCCTCTGTACTGCACGGGATGCTGTCTCCGAGGCCTGCAGGGAGAGAGCTAGCCAGCGCTAGCTGCGTCATCGACTCCAAGCGCGATGTCTAGAGGCCATCTTACTGCTAATTCTTACATACCTGTATATGGCTGGAAATATCTGTTTCTAGATTCTCCAATCAAAGAGTTCCTGAACTGCTACATTCACACAACAGTTTAACTATGTAGCTTGAATATACACCTCCACAATCATTCTGCTCCATTGCTCCGTTTTTATTTTAGAGCCAGATATTTCTCATTACACCCTACACTCCCATTCACTCAGGGATATGCAAATGCAACTTTTAGAAGAAAAGTGTGTCTAACTCCCTGAATCTAAACATAGATGCAACTTCCTAAGGTGAACGAAAACACAGCAGAGGAGTTTGAAATATACGTTTCTCCTGTGATTTAGACGCGATCTTACCGCTAATTCTTATGTACCTGCATATGGCTGGAAATATCTGTTTCCAGATTCTCCAAAGAAAGGGTTTCTGTACTGCTACATTCACACATCACTTTAACTCTCTAAGGTGAATATCCACTTTGACAATCATTCCGCTAGATAGCTCCGTTTTTGTTTTAGAGCCAGATATTTCTCATTACAACCTGTACTCCCATTCACTCAGGAATATGCAAGCACAGCTTTTAGAATAAAAGTGTTTCTGAGTTGCTGAATCTAAACATAGGTGCAACTTCCTTAGGTGAACGAAGACACAGTAGAGCAGTTTGAAAGGTTCGTTTCTCCTGTGGTTTAGACGTGATCATACCGCTAATTCTTATGTGCCTGTATATGGCTTGAAATAACTGTTTCTAGATTCTCCAACGAAAGGGCTTCTGAACTGTTACATTCACACATCGGTTAAACTCTGTACGTTGAATATACACCTTGATAATCATTCTGCTAGATACCTCCGTTTTTGTTTTAGAGCGAGATATTTCTCATTACACCCTATAATCCCATTCACTCTGGAATATCCAAACGCAGCTTTTAGAAGACACGTGTTTCTAACTTGCTGAATATAAATATAGATGCAACTTCCTAATGCGAATGAACACACAGCAGATCAGATTGAAAGGTTCGTTTCTCCTTTGGTTTAGACGCAATCATACCGCTAGTTCTAATATACCTGTATATGGCTGGAAATATCTGTTTCTAGATTTTCTAATGAAAGGGTTTCTGAACTGCTACATTCACACATCAGTTTAAGTCTTTAACTTACATATTCTGCTTGACAATCATTCTGCCAGATAGCTCCGTTTTTGTTTTAGAGCCAGATATTTCTCATTACAACCTATACTCCCATTCACCCAGGAATATCCAAACGCAGCTTTTAGAGGAAATGTGTTTCTAACTCACGGAATGAAAACATAGATGAAACTTCCTAAGGTGAGTGAACACACAGCAGAGCAGTTTGAAATATTCGTTTCACCTGTGTTTTAGACCTGATCTTTCCGCTAATTCTTATGTACCTGCAAATGGCTGGAAATACCCATTTCTCGATTCTCCAAAGAAAAGGTTTCTTAACTGGCATAATGACACATCAGTGTAGCTCTGTAAGTTTAATATACACCTTGACAATCATTCTGCTAGCTACCTCCGTTTTTGATTTAGAGCCAGATATTTCTCATTACAACCCATACCCCATTCATTCAGGAGTATACAAACGCAGCTTTTAGAAGAAACGTGTTTCTAACTCGATGAATCTAAATATAGATGCAACTTCCTAAGGTGAACAACCACACAGCAGAGCAGTTTGAAAGATAGGTTTCTCCTGTGGTTTAGACGCGAACTTACCGGTAATCCTCATGTTCCTGTATATGGCTGGAAATATCTGTTTCTAGATTCTCCAAAGAAAGTGTTTCTGAACTGCAACATTCGCACATCAGTTTAAGGCTGTACGTTCTATATGCACCTTGTCAATCATTCTGCTAGATAGCTCCGTTTTTTGTTTTAGAGTGAGATATTTCTGATTACAACCTATACTCCCATTCACTCAGGAATATACAAACAGCTTTTCGAATAAACGTGTTTCTAAATCGCTGAGTCTGAACGTAGATGCAACTTTCTAAGGTGAACGAACACACAGCAGAGCAGTTTGAAATATACGTTTCTTCTGTGTTTCACATGCGATATTAAAGCTAATTCTTATATAACTGTATATGGCTCGAAATATCTGTTTCTAGATTCTCCAAAGAAAGGGTTTCTGAACTGCCACATTCACATATCAGTTTGTCTCTGTAAGTTCAATAGAGAACTTGACAATCATTTGCCCAGGAAGCTCCGTTTTTGTTTTAGAGTGAGATATTTCCCATTACAACCTATACTCCCATTGACCCAGGAATATCCAAATGCAGCTTTTAGAAGAAACGTGTTTCTAACTCGCTGAATCTAAACATAGATGCAACTTCCTACGGTGAATGAACACACAGTAGAGAAGTTTGAAAGATACGTTTCTCCTGTGGTTTAAACGCAATCTTATGGCTAATTCTTATGTACCTGTATATGGCTGGAAATATCTGTTTCTACACTCTCCAAAGAAAGGGTTTCTGAACTGCTACATTCGCACATCAGTTTAACTCTTTAAGTTGAATATGCACCTTGACAATCATTCTGCTACATAGCTCCGTTTTTCTTTTACAACCAGATGCTTCTCATTACATCCTATACTCCCATTCACTCGGGATTAACCAAACGCAGCTTTTAGAAGAATCCTAACATAGAAACCCTGAATCTAAACATAGATGCAACTTCCTAATGTGAATGAACTCACAGCTGAGCAGTTTGAAAGATAATTTTCACCTGTGCTTTAGACGCTGTCTTACTGCTAATTCTTGTATGCCTGTATATGGCTGGATTTTTCTGTTTTAGAGTCTCTAAAGAAACGGTTTCTGAACTGCAACATCCACACAACAGTTTAACTCTGTTAGTTGAATATATACCTTGACAATCATTCTGCAAGATAGCTCCATTTTTGTTTAATTGCCATATATTTCTCATTACACTCTATACTCCCATTCACTCAGGAATATCCAAACGCAGCTTTTAGAAGAAACGTGTCTCTAACTAGCTGAATGTGAAGGTAGATGTAACTTCCTAAGGTGAACAAACACACAGCAGAGCAGATTGAAAGATACGTTTCACCTGTGTTTGACACATGTTCTTACCGCTAATTCTTATATGCCCACATATGGCTGGAAATATCTGTTTCTGGATTATCCAAAGAAAGTTTTTCTGAACTGCTACATTCACACATCAGTTTAACTCCATAATTTGAATATACACCTTGACAATCATTCTTTTGGATAGTGCCGTTTTTGTTGTAGAGCCAGAAATTTCTCATTGCACCCTATACTCCCATTCACTCAGGAGTATTCAAACGCAGCTGTTAGAAGAAACATGTTTACAACTTTCTGAATCTAAACATCGATGCAACTTTCTAAGGTGAACGAATACATAGCAGAACAGTTTGAAAGATACGTTTCACCTGTGTTTTAGACGCGATCTTACCGCTAATTCTTATATATCTGTATATAGCTGGAATTGTCTGTTTCTAGATTCTCCAAAGAAAGGTTTCTGAACTGCTACATTCACACATCAGTTTGCCACTGTAAATTGAATATACACTTTGAAAATCATTCTGTTACAAAGCTCGGTTTTGGTTTTAGAGCCAGATATTTCTCATTACTCCCATTCAATGAGGAATATCCAAATGCAGCTTTTAGAAGAAACTTGTTTCTAACTCGCTGAAGGTAAAGATATATGCAAGTACCTAAGGTCAACGAACACACAGCAGAGCAATTTTAAAGATATGTTTCACCTGTGTTTTAGAAGCTATCTTACCGCTAATGCTTATATTCCTGTATATGGCTGGAAATATCTGTTTCTAGATTATCTAAAGGAAGGGTTTCTGAACGGCTTCGTTCACACATCAGTTTAACTCTGTAAGTTGAATACACACTTTTACAATCACTCTCCTAGATAGCTCCGTTTTTCTTTTAGAGCCACATGTTTCTCATTCCACCCTATCCTCCCATTCAGTCACAGATATCCAAATGCAGCTTTAGAAGAAACGTGTTTCTCACTCCCTGAATTGAAACATAGATGCAACTTCCTAAGGTGAAAAAACACACGCAGCAGAACAGTTTGAAAGATACATTTCACCTGTGTTTTAGACACTGTATTACTGCTAATTCTTATATGTGGTATATGTCTGGATATATCACTTTCTACAGTCTCTAAGGAAAGGGTTTCTGGACTGCAACATCCACACATCAGTTTACCTCTGTTGGTTGAATATACGCCTTGAGAATCATTCTGCAAGATAGCTCCGTTTTTCTTTAAGAGCCAGATATTTCTCATTACACCAATAACCAAACGCTGCTTTAGGAAGAAACGTGTTTCTGACTTGCTGAATCTAAACATAGTTGCAACTTCCTAAGGTGAACGAGAACACAGCAGAGAAGTTTGAACGATACGTTTCACCTGTGTTTTAGACGTGATCTTAGCGCTAATTCTTATATACTTTCATATGCCTGGAAATATCTGTTTCTAGATTCACCAAAGAAAGGGTTTCTGTACTGCTGCATTCACATATCAGTTTAACTATGTAAGTTGAATACACACCTTGACAATCATTCAGCTAGATAGCTCCTTGTTTTTTTACAGCTAGAGATTTCCCATTACACCCTATACTCCCATTCACTCAGGAATATCCAAACGCAGCTTTTAGAAGAAAGCGTTTCTAACTCGCTGAATCTAAACATAGATGGAACTTCCTAAGGTGGACGAACATACAGCAGAGCAGTTTGAAAGATACATTTCACCTGTGTTTATACGCGATCTTAGCGCTAATTATTACATAGTTGCATATGGCTGGAAATATCTGTTTCTAGATTCTCAAAAGAAAGGTTTTCTGAACTGCTGCATTCACACATCGGTTTATCACGGTAAGTTGAATATACAGCTTGACAATCATTCTGCTACAAAGCTCCGTTTTTGTTTTAGAGCCAGATATCTCTCATTACACCCTATACTCCCATTAACTGAGGAATATCCAAACGCAGACTTTAAAAGAAACGTGCTTCTAACCTATGAATCTAAACATAGATGCAACACCCATAGGTGAAAGAACACACAGCAGAGCAGTTTTAAAGATACGTTTCACCTGTGTTTTAGAAGCGATCGTACCGCTAATACTTATATACCTGTGTATCACTGGAAATACCTGTTTTTAAATTATTGAAAGGAAGGGTTTCTGAACAGCTACATTCACACATCTTTTTAACTCTGTAAGTTGAATATACAGCTTTACAATCATTCTCCTAGATAGCTCCGTTTTTGTTTTAGAGCCAGATATTTCTCATTATACCCTATGCTCCCATTCACGCAGGAATAGCTAAACGCAGCTTTTGGAAGAAGCGTGTTTCTAACTCGCTGAATCTAAACATAGATGCCACTTCCTAAGGTGAACGAACACACAGCAGAGCAGTTTGAAAGGTATGCTTCACCTGTGTTTTATAAGCGATCTTACTGCTCATTCTCATATACCTCTATATGGGTGGAAATATCGATCTATATGTTCTCTAAAGAAAGGGTTTCTGAACTGCTACGTTGACACATCAGTTTAACCATGTAAGTTGAATATACACCTTGACAATCATTCTGCTACATAGCTCCGTTTTTGTT
>NW_016108185.1:151592-153331 GCF_001604975.1 Cebus imitator | reverse complement strand
GGCTTGTCAGTATTTTATTGAAGATTTTTGCATCTATGTTCATCATGGATATTGGCCTGAAGTTTTCTTTTCTTGTTGAGTCTCTGCCGGGTTTTGGAATCAGGATGATGTTGGTGTCAAAAAATGATTTGGGAAGAATTCCCTCTTTTTGTATTGTTTGGAATAGTTTCAGAAGGAATGGTAACAGCTCCTGTTTGTGCGTCTGGTAGAATTCAGCTGTGAACCCATCTGGACCTGGGCTTTTTTGGGGTGGTAAGCTCTTAATTGCTGCCTCAACTTCAGACCTTGTTATGGGTCTGTTCCGGGTTTCGGCTTCTTCCTGGTTTAGGCTTTGGAGGAGGAAGTGTCCAGGAATTTATCCATTTCTTCCAGGTTTATTAGTTTATGTGCATGGAGTTGTTTGTAGTAATCTCTGATGATGGTTTGAATTTCTGTGGAATCTGTGGTGATATCCCCTTTATCGTTTTTTATTGCATCAATTTGATTATTATCTCTTCTCTTTTTTACTAATCTGGCTGGTGGTCTGTCTATTGCGTTGATATTTTGAAAAAAAACAGCTCCTGGATTTATTGTTTTTTTGAAGGTTTTTTTGTGTCTCTATCTCCTTCAGTTCTGCTCTGATCTTAGCTATTTATTGTCTTCTGCTAGACTTTGAGGTTTTTGATCTTACTCCTGTAGCTCTTTCAGTTTTGACGATAGGGTGTCAATTTTTGATCTCTCCTTGCTTCTCATGTGGGCACTTATTGCTGTATATTTTCCTCTACAGACCGCTTTAAATGTGTCCCAGAGATTCTGGTATGTTGTGTCTTCATTCTCATTGGTTTCGAAGAACATCTTTATTTCTGTCTTCATTTCATTGTTTATCCAATCAACATTCAAGAGCAAGTTGTTCAGTTTCCATGAAACTGTGCGGTTGTGGGTTTGTTTTTGAATTGTGAGTTCTAACTTGATTGCACTGTGATCTGAGAGAGTGTTTGTTACGATTTCCATTCTTTTGCATTTGCTGAGGAGTGATTTACTCCCAATTATGTGGTCAATTTTAGAGTAGGTGTGATGTGTTGCTGAGAAGTATGTATATCTGTGGATTTGTGGTGGAGAGCTCTGTAAATGTCTATTGGGTTTGCTTGGTCCAGGTCTGAGTTCAAGTCCTGACATCAATGTCAATTTTCTGTCTGGTTGATCGGTCTAATATTCACAACGGGGTGTTAAAGTCTCCCATTATTGTTGTGTGGGAGTCTAAGTCTCTTTGTAAGTCATTAAGAACTTGCCTTATGTATCTGGGTGCACCTGTATTGAGTGTGTATATATTTAGGATCTTTAGCTCTTCTTGTTACATTGATCCTTTTACCATTATGTAATGCCCCTCTTTGTCTCTTATGATCTTTGTTGCTTTAAAGTCTAATTTATCAGAGATGAGAATTGCACCTCCTGCTTTTTTTTGATCTCCATTTGCTTGATAAATATTCCTCAATTTCTTTATTTTGAGCCTTTGTGTATCCTTGCATGTGAGATGTGTTTCCTGGACACAGCACACTGATGTGTTTTGGCTTTTTATCCAGGTTGTCAGTCTGTGTCTTTAGATTGTGGCATTTAGTCCATTTACATTTAGGGTTAATATTGTTATGTGCAAATTTGAAATTGCCATTTTGGTGCTATCTGGGTGTTTTGCCCTTTAGTTGAGCTGGTACTTCTTGTTCCTTTATATGTGTAGAGCCTCTTTCAGGAGCTGTTGTAGAGCT
>NW_016108185.1:145524-150020 GCF_001604975.1 Cebus imitator | reverse complement strand
TCTGCCTGTAGAGGCTTTGCTGAGGTGCTGTGGGCTCCGCTCAGCTCCCGAGTGAACTTCCCTGCAATCCTGTTTATATGAGTGTAGTTAAAACCACTTTGTCAATCGTGGCCCGCCTCTGTTAAGGCGAAGTCTCTGCAGTGGCGGGTTGCCTTGGCAACGGCGGGCTGCCTCTGCATGAGCTGACTGCCTCCGTAGTGGCAGACTGCCTCGGTAATGGTGGATTCCCCTCCCCCACAGAGCTGGACCATCCGGGTTCAGCTGTGCTTGATGTGAAACTCTCAATCCAGAGAGTTTCTGATTGCTGTTCTTTTGTGGGGGTTGGACCATCTGAGCCTGATCGCCTGGCTCCGTGCCTCAGAGCCGTTTTAATGTTGGTTTTCCAGTCGGAGGTGCCGGTGTCTGTTTCTTTTCCCCTGTGGCCACTCACTGTGCTGACTTAAACAGCGGCACTGAGGTTTGCGGCTTTTTTTTTTTTTTTTTGCTCTGGTATCTACTGTCCTGGTTTCTCTGCTCAGTCCCCTTTTAAACAGATGAATGCGTGACTTCCCGTGGCTCCTATCACCAGCCAAAAGGTAACCCGGACCAGTGTATTTTGGACAGAGAACCGCTGCTCTGGGGCGCCGACAAAGCAGCCGCGCAGGGCAAAGTAGCGGCGTCAGCCGACACAGCCGTGCTGGCCGAAACAGCCGTGCTGGAGACATGTGGAGTTCCTCTGCCTGTTAATTGCCTAGTCTGTAGGCAATAAAAATGCGGCGTCCACTCACCCTCTGTGCTTTCCCTGGGAGCTGTAATCTTGAGCTTTTCCTAAACGGCCATCTTGGATCCTCTCAGGAAATACCTGTTTCTACATTCTTCAAAGAAAGGGTTTCTGAACTGCTACATTCACTCATCCGTTTTACCATGTAAGTGTAATAGACACCTTGACAATCATTCTGCTAGATAGCTCCGTTTTTGTTTTAGAGCTAGATATTTCTCATTACACCCTATAGTCCCATTCACTCAGGAATATACAAACGCAGCTATTAGAAGAAACCTGTTTCTAATTGGCTGCATCTACACATAGATTCAATGTCCTAAGGTGAAAGAACACAGCAGAGCAGTTTGAAAGATACGTCTCACCTGTGTTTTAGACCCAATCTTACCAATAATTCTTATATACTTGTACATGGGTGGAAATATATTTTTTTCTAGATTCTGCAAAGAAAGGGTTTCTGACCTCCTACTTTCACACATCAGTTTAAATCTGTAAGTTGAATATACACCTTGATAATCATTCTGCTAGATAGCTCCATTTTTGTTTTAGAGCCAGATACTTCTCATTACCCCCTATGCTCCCATTCTCTCAGGATTGTCCAAATGCAGCTTTTAGAATAAACGTGTTTCTAACTGGCTGAATCTAAATATAGATGCAACTTCCTAAGGTGAACGAACTGAGAACAGTGCCGTATGAAAGATATGTTTCAAATGTGTTTTAGACGTGATCTTACCGCTAATTCTAGTATATATATGACTGTATATGGCTGGAAATATCTGTTTCTATATTCTCCAAAAAAGGGTTTCTGTACTGCTACAGTCACAAATCAGTTTTACTCTGCAAGTTGAATATGCACCTTGACAATCATTCTGCTAGATAGCTCCGTTTTTCTTTTAGAGCTAGATATTTCTCATTACACTGTATAATCCCATTCACTTACTAAATTCCAAACGCAGGTTTTAGAAGAAACTTGTTTCTAACTGGCTGAACCTTAACATAGATGCAAATTCCTAAGGTGAACGAACACACCGCAGAGCAGTTTGTAGCATACGTTTCACCTGTGTTTTAGAAGTGATCTTACCTCTAATTCTTATATATCTGCATATGGCTGGAAATATGTGTTTCAAGATTCTCCAAAGAAAGAGTTTCTGAACTGCTACATTCACACATCAGTTTAACTCTGTAAGTTGATAATATACCTTGACAATCATTCTGCTAGATAGCTCCATTCTTGTTTTAGAGCCAGATATTTCTCATAACACCCTATACTCCCTTTCACTCAGGGATATCAAAACGCAGCTTTTAGAAGAAACGAGTCTCTAACTCGTTGAATCTAAACATAGATGCAAATTCCTAAGGTGAACGAACACACAGCAGAACAGTTTGAAAGATACATGTCACCTTGGTTTTAGACGCGTTCTTACTGCTAAATATTATGTACCTGTATATGGCTGGAAATATCTGCTCCTTGATTCTCCAAGGAAAGGGTTTCTCAACTGCTACATTCAAACATCAGTTAAACTCTGTAAGTTGAATATACACCTTGACAATCATTCTGCTACATGGCTCCGTGTCTGTTTTAGAGCCAGATATTTCTCATTATACCCTTTACTCCCATTCACTCAGGAGTATACAAATGAAGCTTTTAGAAGAAATGAGTCTCTAATTCGTTGAATCTAAACATAGATGCAACTTCTATGGTGAATGAACACACAACAGAGCAGTTTGAAAGATACATGTCACCTGTGTTTTAGAGGCGATAGTAATGCTTATTCCTAAATACCTGTATATGGCTGGAAATATCTGTTTCTAGATTCTATAAAGACAGGGTTTCTGAACTGCTACATTCAAATATCAGTTTTACTCTGTAAGTTGAATATACTCCTTGACAATCATCCTGCTAGATAGCTCCATTTTTGTTTTACAACCAGATATTTCTCATTACACTCTTTACTCTCATTCACTCAGGAATATCCAAACGCAGCTTTTAAAAGAAACGTGTTTCTAACTGGCTGGATCTAAACATAGGTGCAACTTCCTAAGGTGAACGAACACACAGCAGAGCAGTTTGAAAGATACATTTCACCTGTGGTTTAGACGCGATCTTACCTCTATTTCTTATATATCTGCACATGGCTGGAAATATCTGTTTCTAGATTCTCCAAAGAAAGGGTTTCTGAACTGCTACATTCACACATCAGTTTAACTCTTTAAGTTGAATATATACATGCAGAATAATTCTGCTTCAAAGCTCCGTTTTTGTTTTAAGAGAGATATTTCTAATTACACCCTATACTCCCATTCACTCATTAATATCCAAACACAGCTTTCACAAGAAACGTGTTTCTAACTCGCTGAATCTAAACATAGATGCAACTTCATAAGGTGAAAGAACACACAGCAGAGCAGTTGGAAATATACGTTTCACTTGTGTTTTAGACTCAATCTTACTGCTACTTCTTATATGTATATGGCTGTATATGGCTGGAAATATCTGTTTCTAGATTTTCCAAAGAAAGGGTTTCTGAACTCCTATATTCACACGTCAGTTTAGCTATGTAAGTTGAATATACACCTTGACAGTCACTCTGCTGGGTAGCTCCATTTTTGGTTCAGAGCCAGATATTTCTCATTACACCCTATACTCCAATTCACTCTAGAACATTCGAACGCAGCTTTTAGGAGAAACGTGTTTCTAACTCGCTGAATCTAAACATAGATGCAACTTCCTACGGTGAACCAACTGACAGCAGAGCAGTTTTAAAGGTACGTTTCACCTGTATTTTAGACTCGATCTTACCGCTATTTCCTATATACTCCATAGGGCTGCAAATATCTCTTTCGAGATTCTCCAAAGAAAGGGATTGTGAACTGCAATATTTACACATCAGTTTTACCATGTAAGGTGAATATACACCTTGACAATCATTCTCCTAGATAGGTCCGTTTTTGTTTTAGGGCCAGATATTTCTAATTACACCCTATACTCCTGTTCACTCAGGAAAATCCAAACGCAGCTTTTAGAGGAAACCTGTTTCTAACTTGTTGAATCTAAATATAGATGCAACTTTCTAAGGTGAACGAACTGTCTGCAGAGCAGTTTGAAAGATACATTTCACCTGTGTTTTAGATGCGATCTTACCACTAATTCTTACATACCTGTATATGGGTGGAAATGTCTGTTTCTAGATTCTTAAAAGACAGGGTTTCTGAACTGCTACATTCACACATGAGTTTTACTCTGTAAGTTGAATATACTCCTTGACAATCATTCAGCTAGATAGCTTTGTTATGTTTTAGAGCCAGATATTTCTAATTACACCCTATACTCCCATTCACCCATTAATATCCAAATGCAGCTTTCAGAATAAACGTGATTCTATCTCGCTGAATCTAAACATAGATGCAACTTGCTTAGATGAACGAACACACAGCAGAGCAGCTTGAAATATACGTTTATCCTGTGTTTTTGACACGATATTACCGCTAATTCTTTTATGTATATGGCTGTATATGGCTGGAAATATCTGTTTTTAGATTCTGCAAAGATAGGGTTTATGAACTGGTACATTCAGAAATCAGTTTTACTCTGCAAGTTGAATATACAACTTGGTAATCATTCTGTTATGTGGCTCCATTTTTGCTTTAGAGCCAGATATTTCTCATTACACCCTATACTCCCATTCACTCAGGAATATCCCAACGCAGCTTTTAGAAGAAACGTGTTTCTAACTCGCTG
>NW_016108185.1:137643-144829 GCF_001604975.1 Cebus imitator | reverse complement strand
GTAGTGCTCCCCTCCCTGTGTCCATTTGTTTTCATTGTTCAACACCCTCCTATGAGTGAGAACATGTGGTGTTTGATCTGCTCTTCTGTCAGTTTGCTGAGAATGATGGTTTCCAGGTTCAGCCATGTTTCTACAAAGGACAAAAACTCATCGTTTTTGATGGCTGCATAATATTCCATGGTGTATATGTGCCACATTTTCCCTGTCCAACCAATCATCGATGAGCATTTGAATTGGTTCCAGGTCTTTGCTATTGTAATCAGTGCTGCAATGGACATTCGTGTGCATGTGCCATTTTATACCTGTATATGGCTGGAAATATGTATGTGTTTCCAGATTCTCCAAAGAAAGGGTTTCTGAAGTACAACATTAACATATCACTTTCACTCTGTAAGTTGAATATACACCTTGACAATCATTCTCCTAAATACCTCCGTTATTGTTTTAGAGCCAGATATATCTAATTACACCCTATACTCCCATTCAATCAGGAAAATCTAAATGCAGCTTTTTGAAGAAACGTGTTTCCAACTAGCTGAATCTAACTATAAATTCAACTTCCTAAGGTGAACCAACTGGCTGCAGAGCAGGTTGAAAGATACTTCTCACCTATGTTTCAGACTCGATCTTACTGCTAATTCTTACATACCTGTATATGCCTAGAAATATCTGATTCTAGATTCTCCAAAGAAATGGTTTCTGAACTGCTACATTCACACATCAGTTTAACTCTGTAAGTTGAATATATACCTAGAAAACTATTCTTTTATATAGCTCCGTTTTTGTTTTAGAGCCACATATTTCTCATTACACCCTATTCTCCCATTCCCTCAGGAATATCCAAACGCCGCTTTGAAAGAAACGTGTTATATCTGGCTGAATCTAAACATAGATACACATTCCTAAAATGAACGAACACACAGCAGAGCAGCTTGAAAGATACGTGTCACCTGTGTTTTAGACGTGATCTTAATGCTAATTCTTATATTCCTGTACATGGTTGGAAATATCTGTTTCTAGATTCTCAAAAGACAGGGTTTCTGAACTGCTGCATTCACACATGACTTTTTCTCTGTTTTACCATGTAAGTTGAATATAGTCCTTGACAGTGATTCTACTAGATAGCTCCGTTTTTGTTTTAGAGACAGATATTACTCATTGCAAGCTATGCTCCCATTCACTCAGGCATATCCATACACAGCTTAAAGAAGAAACGTGTTTCTGACTCGCTGAAACATAGATGCAACTTCCTAAGGTGAACGAACTGAGAACTGAGCAGTTTGAAGGATGCGTTTCACCCGCGTTTTAGACGCGATCTTTCCGCTAATTCTTGTATGTCTGTGTATGGCTGGGAATGTCTGTTTCTAGATTCCACAAAGAAAGGGTTTCTGAACTGTTACATTGACACATCAGTTTTACCATGTAAGTTGAATATACACCTTGACAATCATTCTGCTAGATAGCTCCGTTTTTGTTTTAGAGCCAGATATTCCTCATTAAACAGTTTATTCCCATTCACTCAGGAATAGCAAATCGTAGCTTTTAGAAGAAATGTGTTTCTAATTCGCTGCATCTAAACATAGATGCAATCTCCTAAGGTGAACGAACACAGCAGAGTAGTTTGAAAGATACGTTTCACCTGTGTTTTAGACGCAATCTTACCACTAATTCTTATATACCCATACATGGGTGGATTTATCATTTTCTAGATTATCCAAAGAAATGGTTTCTCACCTGCTACATTCACACATCAGTTTAACTTTGTAAGTTGAATATACAACTTGATAGTCATTCTGCTAGATAGCTCCGTTTTTGTTTTAGGGACAGATACTTCTCATTACACCCTATGCTCCCATTCACTCAGGAATATCCAAACGCCACTTTCAGAAGAAACGTGTGTCTAACTGGCTGAATCTAAACATAGACGCAACTTCCTAAGGTGAACGAACACACAGCAGAGCAGCTTGAAAAATACATGTCACCTGTGTTTTAGACGCGATATTAATGCTAATTCTTACATACCTGTATATGGCTGCAAATATCTGTTTCTATATTCTCAAAAGACATGTTTCTGAACTGCTACATTCACACATGACTTTTACTCTGTAAGTTGAATATACTCCTTGACAATGATTCTGCTAGATTGTTCCGTTTTTGTTTTAAAGCCAGACATTTCTCATTTCTCTTAATACTCTCATTCACTCAGGAATATCCAAATGCAGCTTATAAAATAAACGTGTTTCTAACTCACTGAATCTAAACAAAGATGCAACTTGCTAAAGTGAACGAACACACAGCAGAGCAGCTTGAAATATACGTTAAACTGGTGTTTTACATGCGATATTACCGCTAATTCTTTTATGTATATGGCTGTATATGGCTGGAAATATGTGTTTCTACATTCTCCAAAGACAGGGTGTATGAACTGCTACATTCAGACCTCAGTTTTACTCTGTAAGTTGAATATACACCTTGAAAATTTCTACTAGGTAGCTCCGTTTTTGCTTTAGAGCCAGATATTTCTCATTACACCCTATACTCCCATTCACTCAGGAATATCCAAACGAAGCTTTTAGAAGAAACGTGTTTCTAACTTGCTGAATCTAAACATAGATGCAACTTCCTAAGGTGAACGAACACACTGTAGAACATTTTGGAAGATACGTTTCACCTGTGTTTTAGACGCAATCTTACCGCTAATTCTTATATGCCTGTGGATGGCTGGAAATATATGTTTCTAGATTCTCCAAAGAAAGGGTTTCCGAACTGCTGCATTCACAAATCAGTTTTACTCTGTAAGTTGAATATTCACCTTGACAATCATTCTGCTAGACAGCTCCATTTTTGTTTTACAGCCAGATATTTCTCGTTATACCCTATACTCCCACGCACTCAGGAATATCCAAACGCAGCTTTTAGAAGAAACGTGTTTCTCACTCGCTGAATCTAAATATAGATGCAATATCCTAATGTGAACGAACACCGCAGAGCAGGTTGAAAGATACTTTTCACCTGTGTTTTAGACGTGATCTTACCACTAATTCTTTTTTTTCTTCTTTTTTCCCCATTTATGTATTGTATTGCATTTTAGATTTTTAGGTACATGTGAAGAACATGCAATATTGTTGCATAGGTACACATTTGGCAGTGTGATTTACTGCATTCCTGCCCATCACCTACACCTGGCATCTCTCCCATTGCTGTCTCTCCCCAACTCCCCACACCCCACCATCGCTCTCCTATTTCCCCCTCCAACTGAATTCAGTGTGTAGTGCTCCCCTCCCTGTGTCCATGTGTTTTCATTGTTCTACACCCACCTGCTAGTGAGAACATGCGGTGATCAACCTGCTCTTCTGTCAATTTGCTGAGAATTATGGTTTCCAGGTTCATCCTTGTCCCTATAAAGGACAAAAACTCATCTTTTTTGATGGCTGCATAATATTCCATGGTGTATATGTGCCACATTTTGCCTGTCTAGTCTATCATCCATCGGCATTTGTGTTGTTACCAGGCCTTTGCTATTGTAAACAGTGCTGCAATGAACATTCATGGGCATGTGTCCTTATAGACCTTTATATGACTGGAAATATCTGCTTCTAAATTCTCCAAAGAAAGGATTTCTGTACTCCTGCATTCATATATCAGTTTAACTCTGTAAGTTGAATATACACCTTGACCATCACTCTTCTAGGTAGCTCCGTTTTTGGTTTAGAGCCAGGTATTTCTCATTACACCCTATACTCCCATTCACTCGGGAATATCAAAACGCAGCTTTTAGAAAAAACGTGTTTCTAAATCGCTGAATCTAAACATAGATGCAACTTCCTACAGTGAAGGAACTGAAAGTAGAGCAGTTTCAAAGACACGTTTCACCGGTATTTTAGATGTGATCTTACCGCTAATTCCTATATACTTTCATATGGCTGGAAATATCTGTTTCTAGATTCTCCAAAGAAAGGGTTTCTGAACTGCTACATTCACACATCAGTTTTACTCTGTAAGTAGAACATACACCATACAATCATTCTGCTACATAGCTAGGTTTTTGTTTTAGATCCAGATATTTCACATTACACCCTATACACCCATTCACTCAGGAATATCCAAACGTAGGTTTTAGAAGAAACGTGTTTCTGACTCGATGAATCTAAACATAGGTGCAATTCCTAAGGTGAACGAACACACAGCAGATCAGTTTGAAATATACATTTCTCCAGTGTTTTAGACTCGATCTTACCGAAACTCTTATATACCTGTATGTGGCTAGAAATATGTGTTTCTACATTATACAAAGAAAGGGTTTCTGCACTACTACATTCACACATCAGTTTAACTCTGTAAGTTGAATATACACCTTCAAAACCATTCTGTTAGATAGCTCGGTTTTTGCTTTAGAGCCAGGTATTTCTCATTACACCCTATAGTCCCATTCACTCAGGAATATCCGAATGCAGCTTTTGGTAGAAAGGTGTTTCTAACTGGATGCATCTAAATATAGATGTAACTTCCTAACGTGAAGGAACACAGCAGAGCAATTTGAAAGATACGTTTCTCCTGTGTTTTAGGCGCGATTTTACCGCTAATTTTTATATACTGTATACGGCTGGAAATATCTGTTTCTACATTCTCAAAAGAACGGGTTTCTGAATTGCTGAATTCCCGCATCAGTTTAACTCTCTACGTTGAATATAGATCTTGACAATTATTCTGCTAGATAACTCCATTTTGTTTTAGAAAGATATTTCTTATTACACCCTATACTCCCATTCACTCAGGAATATCCAAACGCAGCTTTTAGAAGAAACCTGTTTCTAACTGGCTCAATGTATACATAGATGCTACTTCCTAAGGTGAACAAACACCCAGCAGAGCAGTTTGAAATATACGTTTCTCCTGTGATTTTGACGCGATCTTACTGCTAATTCTTGTGTACCTGCATATGGCTGGAAATATCTGTTCCTAGATTCTCCAAAGAAAGTGTTTCTGAGCTGCTCCATTCACACATAAGTTTAACTCTGTAACTTGAGTACACGCCTTGACAATCATTCTGCTCGATACTTCAGTTTTTGCTTTAGAGCGAGATATTTCCCATTACACCCAATAGTCCCATGCACTCAGGAATATCGAAACGCAGCTTTTAGACGAAACGTGTTTCTAACTCGCTGAATCTAAACATAGCTGCAACTTCCTAAGGTGATCGAACACACAGCAGAGAAGCTTGACAGATATGTTCCCCTGTGTTTCTGACGCAATCTTAACGGCTAATTCTCATATGCCTGTATATGGCTGGAAATATCTGATTCTAGATTTTCCAAAGAAAAGGTTTCTGAACTTCTACATTCACACAACAGTTTACCTCAGTAAGTTCAATATACAACTAGACAATCATTCTGCTAGGTAGCTTCATTTTTGTTTTAGAGTCAGATATTTCTCATTACACCCTATATTCCTATTCACTCATTAATATCCTAACACAGCTTTCAGAAGAAGCGTGTCTCTAACTCGCTGAATCTAAATATATTTGCAATTTCCTTAGGTGAACGAACGCACAGAAGGGCAATTTGAAAGACACGTTTCACCTGTGTTTTAGATGCGACCTTACCGCAAATTCTTATATGCCTGTGTATGGCTGGAAATATCTGTTTCTGGATTCTCTAAAGAAAGGGTTTCTGAACAGCTACATTCACACATCAGTTTTACTCTGTCAGTTGAATTTACACCGTGACAATCATTCTACTAGATAGCTTTGCTTTTGTTTTAGAGCTAGATATTTCTAATTACAACCTATACTCCGATTCACTCAGGAAAATCCAAACACAGCTTTTAGAAGAAAAGTGTTTCTATGTCGCTGAATCTAAACATAGGTGCAACTTCCTACGGTGAACGAACTGACAGCAGATCAGTTTGAAAGGTACGTTTCACCTGTCTTTTAGACATGATCTTACCGCTAATTCTTACAAACCTGTATATGGCTAGAAATATCTGTTTCTGGATTCTCCAACGAAATGGTTTCTGAGCTGCTACATTCACCCATCAGTTTAACTCAGTAAGTTCAATATACACCTGGGAAATCATTCTGCTAGACAGCTCCGTTTTTGTTTTAGAGTCAGATATTTTTCATTACACCCTATGCTCCCATTCACTGAGGAATATCCAAACGCAGCTTATAGAAGAAACGTGTTTCTAACTCGATGAATCTAAACCTAGATACAATTTCCTAAGTTGAACGAACTGACCGCAGAGCAGTTTAAAAGATACGTTTCACCTGTGTTTTAGACGCGATCTTACTGCTAATTCCTGTATAGCTGTATATGGCTGAAAATATCTGTTTCTTTTTTTTTCCCTCATTTATTTATTTTATTGCATTTTAGGTTTTGGGGTATATGTGAAGAACATGCAAAATTGTTGCATAGATACACACGTGGCAATGTGATTTGCTGCCTTCCTGCCCATCACCTACATCTAGCATTACTCCCCTTGCTATTTCTCACCAGCTCCCCACCCCCCATCGTCCCTCCGCTATCCCCCCAACTGACGCCAGTGTGTACTGCTCCCCTCCCTGTGTCCATGTGTTCTCATTGTTCAACACCCGCCTATGAGTCAGAACATGCAGTGTTTGATCTTCTGCTCTTCCATCCGTTTGCTGAGAATGATGGTTTCCGGGTTCATTCATGCCCCTACAAAGGACCCAAACTCATCTTTTTTGATGGCTGCATAATATTTCGTGGTGTATATGTGTCACATTTTCCTTATCCAGTCTGTCGTCGATGGGATTTTGAGTTGGTTCCACGTCTTTGCTATTGTTTACAGTGCTGCAATCAACATTCATATGCACGTGTCCTTGTAGTAGAACGATTTGTAATCCTTTAGATATATACCCAGTAATGGGATTGCTGGGTCAAATGGAATTTCTATTTCTAGGCCTTGAGGAATCGCCACACTGTCTTCCACAATGGTTAAACTAATTTACACTCCCACCAACAGTTCAAAAGTGTTCATGTTTCTCCACATCCTCTCCGGCATCTGTTGTCTCCAGATTTTTTTTCCCATTTATTTATTTTATTGCATTTTAGGTTTTGGGGTACATGTGAAGAACGTGCAAAATTGTTGTATAGGAACACACCTGGAAGTGTGATTTGCTGCCTTCCTCCCCATCACCTACATCTGGCATTTCTCCCCTTGCTAT
>NW_016108185.1:133948-135558 GCF_001604975.1 Cebus imitator | reverse complement strand
TTTTTTTTTTTTTGCCCTGGAATCTACTGTCCTGGTTCTCTGCTCAGTCCCCTTTTTGAACCGGCGCATGGGTGACTTTCCGTGGCTCCAAACGCCAGCCTAAAGGGCCCCCGGACCGGTATATTTTGTACGGACAACCGCGGCTCCAGGGCGCCAACAAAGCAGCCGCGTGGGTCAAAGCAGCCGGGCGGGGCAAAGCAGCAGTGCTGGCCGGCGCTGGCCGGCACAGCCGCGCTGGCTGAAACAGCCGTGCTGGCAACCGTGGAGCACCTCTGCCCGGGAATTTCCTAGTCTGTGGGCAATAAAAATGCGGCGTCCACTCACCCTCTGCGCTTTCACTGGGAGCTGCAATCCTAAGCTGTTCCTAAATGGCCATCTTGGATTGTCCCTCCTGTCTCCAGATTTTTTAATGATCGCCATTCTAACTGGAGTGAGATGGTATCTCAGTATTGTTTTGATTTCCAATTCTCTGATGATCAGTGATGATAGCATTTTTTCATGTTTGTTGGCCTCATGTATGTCTTCTTTTGTAAAGTGTCTGTTCATATCCTTTACCCACTTTTGAATGGGCTTGATAGTTTTTTTCTTGTAAATCTGTTTTAGTTCTTTGTAAATTCTGGATATCAGCCCTTTGTCAGATGGGTAAACAGCAAATTTTTTTTCCCAGTCTGTTGGTTGCCGATTCACTCTAATGACTGTTTCTTTTGCTGTGCAGAAGCTGTGGAGTTTGATTAGGTCCCGTTTGTCTTTTTTGGCTTTATTTATCAATGCTTTTGGTGTTTTGATCATGAAGTCCTTCCCTACACCTATGTCCTCAATGGTTTTGCCTAGATTTTCTTCTAGGGTTTTTATGGTGTTAGGTCTTATGTTTAAGTCTTTCATCCATCTGGAGTTAATTTTAGTGTAAGGTGTCAGGAAGGGGTCCAGTTTCTGCTTTCTGCACATGGCTAGCCAGCTTTCCCAACACCATTTATTGAACAGGGAATCCTTTATCCATTGCTTGTTTTTGTCTGGTTTGTGAAAGATCAGAGGGCTGTAGGTATGTTGTGTTGTCTCCGAGCCCTCTGTTCTGTTCCATTGGCCTATATCTCTGTTTTGGTACCAGTACCATGCTGTTTTGATTACTGTAGCCTTGTAGTATAATTTGAAGTCTGGTTGTGTGATTCCTCCCACTTTGTTCTTTTTGCTTAGAATGGACTTGTCTATGCGGGCTCCCTTTTGGTTACATATGAAGTTTAAGGTGATTTTTTCCAGTTCTATGAAAAAGGTCATTGGTGGCTTGATGGGGATGGCATTGAATCTTTAAATTACTTTGGACGGTATGGCCGTTTTCACAATATTGATTCTTCGAAACCATGAACATGGAATGTTTCTCCTTCTGTTTGTGTCCTCTCTCATTTCGTTGAGCAGTGGCTTGTAGTTCTCCTTGAAGAGGTCCTTTACGTTCCTTGTTAGTTGTTTTCCTAGGTGTTTTATTCTCTTTGTGGCAATTGTGAATGGAAGTTTGTTCTTGATTTGGCTCTCTTTAAGCCTGTTATTGGTGTATAGGAATGCATGTGATTTTTGCACATAGATTTTGTATCCTGAGACTTTGCTGAATTTGCTTGTCA
>NW_016108185.1:125318-132603 GCF_001604975.1 Cebus imitator | reverse complement strand
GGTGTGATGTGGTGCTGAGAAGAATGTATATTCTGTGGCTTTGGGGTGGAGAGTTCTGTAAATGTCTATTAGGTTTGCTTGGTCCAGGTCTGAGTTCAAGTCCTGGATATCCCTGTTAATTTTCTGTCTGGTTGATCTGTCTAATATTGAAAATGGGATGTTAACGTCTCCCGCTATTATTGTGTGTGAGCCTAAGTCTCTTTGTAAGGTATTAAGAACTTCCTTATGTATCTGGGTGCTCCGGTTTTGGGTGCGTATATATTTAGGATCGTTAACTCTTCTTGCAGTATTGATCCTTTTACCATTATGTAATGTCCTTCTTTGTTTCTTATGATCTTTGCTGCTTTAAAGTCTAATTTATCAGAGATGAGAATTGCGTCTCCTGCTTTTTTTTTGCTCTCCATTTGCTTGGTAAATCTTCCTCCATCCCTTCATTTTGAGCCTTTATGTATTCTTGTATGTGAGATGGGTTTTCTGGATACAGCACACCGATGGGTTTTGGCTTTTTATCGAATTTGCCAGTCTATGTCTTTTGATTGGGGCATTTATTCCATTTACATCTAGGGTTAATATAGTTATGTGCAAATTTGATACTGCCATTTTGGTGCTAGCTGAGTGTTTTGCCCTTTATTTGAGCTGGTACTTGTTGTTCCTTTATATGTGTAGAGCCTCTTTTAGGAGCTCTTGTAGAGTTCGCCTGGTGGTGACGAAATCTCTGAGTACTTGCATGTTTCCAAATGATTTTATTTTTTCTTCACTTATGACGCTCAGTTTGGCTGGATAGGAGATTCTGGGTTGAAAGGTCTTTTCTTTAAGGATGTTGAATATTGGCCCCCATTCTCTTCTGGCTTGTAGGGTTTCTGCTGAGAGATCTGCTGTGAGTCTGTTGGGCTTCCCTTTGTGGGTAATCCGACCTTTCTCTCTGGCTACCCTTAGTATTTTCTCCTTCATTTCAACCCTAGTGAGTCTAATGATTATGTGCCTTGGGGTTGCTCTTCTTGTCGAATATCTTTGTGGTGTTCTCTGTATTTCCTGGACTTGAATGTTTGCCTCCCTTGCTAGGTTTGGACCGTTTTCCTGGATAATATCCTGAAGAGTATTTTCCAGCTTGGATTCATTCTCTTCGTCGCATTCAGGTACACCTATCAAACGTAGATTATGTCTTTTCACAGAGGTCTTCGACCTCTGATATCCTTTCTTCTGCTTGGTCAAATCGGCTGTTGATACTTGTGCATGATTCGCGAAGTTCTCGTGTTGCGTTTTTCAGCTCCATCAATTCACTTATATTCCTATTTTGCCCATTCTCGTTAGCATTTCTTCAAATCTTTTCTCAAGGTTCTTAGCTTCTTTGCATTTGGCTAAAACATGTGCTTTACGTTCACAGAATTTCTTACTACCCACCTTCTGAAGTCTGATTCTGTCATTTCATCACACTCGTTCTCCCTCCAACCTGTTCCCTTGCTGGTGAGGATTTGTGATCCCTTGTAGGAGGAGAGGTGTTCTGGTTTCGGGTGTTTTCATCCTTTTTGCGCTGGTTTCTTCCCATCTTTAAAGATTTATCCATCTGTCATCTTTGTAGTTGCTGCCTTTCAGATTGGGTCTCAAATCTTTCATATTGACGTTCTGTTTGTTAATGATGAGGTTATTTCTGTTTCTTGGTTTTCCTTCTGACAGTCTGACCCCTCTGTTGTAGTTCTGCTGACGTTCACCCCAGGCCCCTCTTGCCCAGGGTTCACCTGCAGCAGCTGCTGAACCGTAAGGTTTGTTACCAGTTTTCTTCTTCTGCTATCTTTGTCCCAGAAGGATACCCGCCTAGTGGCAATCTGATCTCTCCTTTATGAGGTGGCTCTTTGGATATATAGGGGTCAGGGAGCTCCTTGAGGAGACGGTCTCTTCTTTATAGGGGCTCAAATGTTGAGCTGTGAGCTCTGTTGTTCATTCACAGCTGCTGGGCACGTACTTTTTAGCCTGCTGCAGCAGAACTCATAACGTGCTTTTTGTTCCCAGGTCCTCTGTCCCAGGTATTTAGGGCTTTATGAGTTTCGGTTATGCTGCTGCCTTCTCTTTTTTTTTTTTTCTTCAGAGCTGCCCTGCCCAGCAAGGAGGCAGCCTATTCACTGTCTGCCTGTAGAGGCTTTGCTGAGCTGCTATGGGCTCTGCCAGATGCTGAGTGAACTCCCCTGCAGTCCTATTTATACAGGTGTAGTTAGAACTTCTTTGTCGATGGTGGCCTGCCTCTGTTGAGGTGGAGTCTCTCAGCTGTGGTGGCTTGCCTTGGCAATGGCGGGCTGCCTCAGCATTTGCTGACTGCCTACGTAGTGGTGGGCTGCCCCGGTAATGGCGGACGCCCCTCTCCCACAGAGCTGGACCATCCTGGGTTCAGCTGCACTTGCTGTGAAACTCTCAATCCAGAGTTTCTGGTTGCTGTTGTTTTGTGGGTTGGGACCAGCCGAGCCTGGCTCCCTGCCTCAGAGCCTTTTTTAAGTTAGTGTTCCAGTCGCCTGTTGAAGAGGTGCCGGGGTCTGTTTGTTTTCCCCTGTGGCCACTGACTGCACTGGCTTAAACAGTGGCACTGAGGTTTGTGGCACTTTTTTTCCCCCCTGGAATCTACTATCCTGGTTCTCTGCTCAGTCCCCTTTGGTTATGCTGCTGCCTTCTCTTTTTTTTTTTTTTTCCTTTTTTTAAACAGACGAGTGTGAGACTTACCGTGGCTCCTACCACCAGCCAAAAGGGCACCGGAAGGGTGTATTTTGGACAGAGAACCGTAGTTCTGGGGCACCGAAAAAGCAGCCACACAGCGGAAAGCAGCGGCGCCGTCCGGCACAGCCGTGCTGGCGACCTGTGGAGCTCCTCTGCCTCGGAATTGACTAGCCTGTGGGCAATAAAAATGCAGCGTCCACTCACCCTCTGCGCTTTCACTGGGATCTGCAATCCTGAGCTGTTCCTAAACGGCCATCTTGGGTCCTCTCCGGAAATATCTGTTTCTAGATTCTTCAAAGAAAGGGTTTTTGAACTGCTACATTCACTCATCAGTTTTACCTTGTAACTGAAATATACACCTTGACAATCATTCTGCTAGATAGCTCCATGTTTGTTTTAGAGCTAGATATTTCTCATAAAACCTATACTATCATTCTCTCAGGAATATCCAACTGCAGCTTTTAGAAGAAACGTGTTTCTAACTGGCTGCATCTAAACATAGATGCAACTTCCCTAAGGTGAACGAACACACAACAGAGCCGCTTGAAAGATACGTGTAGCCTGTGTTTTAGACGCCATCATTCAGCTAATTCTTACATACCTGTATATAGCAGGAAATATCTGTTTCTGGATTCTCCAAAGAAATCATTTCTGAACTGCTACATTCACAGATCAGCTTAGATTTGTAAGTTGAATATACACCTAGAGAATCATTCTGCTAGATAGCTCCGTTTTTGTTTTAGAGCCAGATATTTCTCATTACACCCTATGCTCCCATTCACTAAGGCATATCGAAATGCAGCTTTTAGAAGAAACGTGTTTCTAACTGGCTGAATCTAAACATAGATGCAACTTCCCTAAGGTCAACGAACACACAGCAGAGCAGCTTGAAAGATACGTGTAAGCTGTGTTTTAGATGCTATCGTAATGCTAATTCCCATATACCTGTATATTCCTGGAAATATCTATTACAAGATTCTCAAAAGGCAGGGTTTATGAACTACTACATTCACACATGAGTTTTACTCTGTAAGTTGAATATATTCCTTGACAATGATTCTAGTAGATAGCTCCGTTTTTGTTTTAGAGCCAGATATTTCTCATTCCACCCTATACTCCCATTCACTCAGGCATATCCATACGCAGCTTTTAAAAGAAACGTGTTTCTGACTTACTGAATCTAAACATAGATGCAATTTCCTATGGTGAATGAACAGAGCAGTTTGAAAGATGCGTTAGACACGATCTTACCGCAAATTCTTATATGCCTATATATGGCTGGAAATGTCTGTTTCTAGATTCCCCAAAGAAAGGATTTCTGATCTGCTACATTCACACATCAGTTTTACCATGTAAGTTGAATATACACCTTGACAATCATTCTGCTAGATAGCTCCGTTTTTGTTTTAGAGCCAGATATTTCTCATTCCACCCTATACTCCTGTTCACTCAGGAATATCCAAATGCAGCTTTTAGAAGAAACATGTTTCTAACTAGCTGAATCTAAAAATATTTGCAACTTCCTAAGGTGAACAAACACACAGCAGAGCAGTTTGAAATATACGTTTCTCCAACGTTATAGACTTGATCTTACCGCTAATTCTTACATACCTGTATATGGCTGGAAATATCTGTTTCTACATTCTCCAAAGAAAGGTTTTCTGAACTGCTACATTCACACATGATTTTAGCACCGTAAGTTGAATATACACATTGACTATCATTCTGCTAGATAGCTCCGTTTTTGTTTTAGAGTCAGATATTTCTGATTACACCCTTTACTCTCGTACACTCAGGAATATCCAAACCCAGCTTTTAGAAGAAACGTGTTTCTAACTCGATGAATCTAAACATAGATGCACTTCCTAAGATGAATGAACACACAGCAGAGCAGTTTGAAATATACATTTTTCCAGTGTTTTAGACTCGAACTTACTGCTACGTCTTATATACCTGCACATGGCTGGTAATATGTGTTTCTACATTATCCAAAGAAAAACTTTCTGAACTACTACATTCACACAGCAGTTTAACTCTGTAATATGAATATACACTTTCACTATCATTCTAATAGATAGCTCCGTTTTTGTTTTAGAGCCAGATAATTCTCATTACACCCTATAGTCCCATTCACTCAGGATTATCCAAACGCAGCTTTTGAAAATAGTTGTTTCTAACTGGATGCCAAACGCAGATTTTGGAAGCTGAATATACATCTTGACAATCATTCTGCTAGATAACTCTATTTTTTTTTAGAGAAAGATATTTCTTATTACACCCTATACTCCGATTCACTTAGGAGTATCCAAACGCAGCTTTTAGAATAAACGTGTTTCTAAGTGGCTCAATGTATAAATAGATGCAACTTATTAAAGTGAATGAACATACAGCAGAGAATCTTCAAAAATACGTTTCTTCTGTGTTTTAGATGCGATCTTCCCGATAATTTTTACATACCTATATATGTCTGGAAATATGTGTTTCTAGATTATCCAAAGAAAGGGTTTTCTAACTGCTACACTCACACATCAGTTTACGTCTGTACGTCGAATATACACCTTGACAATCATTCTGTTAGATAGCTTCCTTTTTGTTTTAGAGCCAGATGTTTCCTATTGCAGCATATACTCCCATTTGCTCTGGAATATTCAAACCCAGCTTTTAGAAGAAACGTGTTTCTAACTCTATGAATCTAAACATTGATACAACTTGTTAAGTTGAACGAAGACACAGCAGAGCAGTTTGAAAGATACGTTTCTCCTGTGTTTTAGGTGCAGTCCTACTGCTAATGCTTATATGACTGAAGATGGCTGGAATTATCTGTTTCTAGATTCTCGAAAGAAAGTGTTTGTCATCTGTTACATAGATACATGTATTTAACACTGTAAGTTGAATGTACACCTTGACAGCCATTCTGCTAGATAGCTCCGTTTTTGTTTTGGAGCCAGATGTTTCTCATTACAGCTTATACTCCCATTCACTCTGGAATATCCAAACGCAGCCTTTAGAAGAAAAGTGTTTCTACCTCGTTGAATGTAAACATGGAAGCAACCTCCTACGGTGAACTGGCACATGGCAGAGCAGTTTGAAAGGTGAGATTCTCCTGTGTTTTAGATGCAGTCTTAATGCAAATATTTATATGCCTGCATATGGCTTGAAATATCAGTTTCTAGAATCTCTAAAGAAAGTGTCTCTGAACTGCTACATACACACATCTTTTTAACTCTGCGTGTTGAATGCACACCTTGACAACCATTCTGCTGCAAAGCTCCGTTTTTGTTTTACAGTCAGATATTTTTAATTACAGCATATACTTGCATTCACTCTGGAACATCCAAACGCAAATTTTAGAAGAAACGTGGTAAGAACTCGCTGTATCTAAACATGAATGCGACCTCCTAAGGTGAACCAACACACAGCAGAGTAGTTTGAAAGATATGTTTCTCCTGTGTTTGAGACGCAGTATTACTGCTAATTCTTAAATGAGTGTATATGGCTGGAAATATCTGTTTCTAGATTCTCCAAAGAAAGTGTTTCTGAACAGCTACATAGATACACGAGTTTAACACTGTAATTTGAATGTGCACATTGACAACTATTTTGCTAGATAGTTCCGTTTTTCTTTTAGAGGCAGATATTTCTCATTACAGCATATACTCCCATTCACCCTGGAATATCCAAACACAGCGCTTAGAAGAAACGTGTTTCTAACTCGCTGAATCTAAATATACATGCAACTTCCCAAGGTGAATGAACACACAACAGAGCAGTTTGATAGATACAATTCACCTGCGTTTTTGACGCGGTCTTACTGCTACTTCTTTTATGCTTGTATATGACTGGAAACGTCTGTTTCAACATTCTCCAAAAAAAGGGTTTCTGAACTGCTACATTCCCACGTCAGTTTAACTCTGTAAGTTGAATATACACATTGACAATCATCCTGCTAGACAGCTCCTGTCTTCTTTTACAGCCATGTATTTTTCATTACACCGTATACACCCATTCAATCAGGAATATCCATTTGCAACTTTTAGAATAAATATTTTTATAACTCGCTGAATCTAAACATTAATACAACTTGCTAGGGCGAACGAAAACACAGCAGAGAAGTTTGAAAGATACGTTTCACCTGTACTTTAGACGTTGTCTCACTGCTAACTCTTATATGCCTGTATATAGCTGGATATTTCTGTTTCTAG
Source organism: Cebus imitator (assembly GCF_001604975.1). NCBI lineage: Eukaryota > Metazoa > Chordata > Mammalia > Primates > Cebidae > Cebus > Cebus imitator. Next base: position 125,701 of record NW_016108185.1, on the reverse strand, counting down.
AGCCTCTAAAGGCAGGGTTTCTGAACTGCAACAGCCACACAACAGTTTAACTCTGTTAGTTGATATACGACTTGACAATCATTCTGTAAGATAGCTCAGTTTTTGTTTAATACCCAGATATTTCTCATTACACCCTATACTCCCATGCACTCAGGAATTCCCAAACGCAGCTTTTAGAAGAAACGTGTTTCTAACTCGCTGAATCTAAACATAGATGCAACTTCCCAAGGTGAACGAACACACAGCAGAGCAATTTGAAAGATACGTTTCACCTGTGATTTAGATGTGGTCTTACTGCTAATTCTTGTATGCCTGTATATGGCTGGAAATATCTGTTTCTATTTTATATAAAGAAAGTGTTTCTGAACTGCTACATTCACACA
>NW_016108185.1:120368-125146 GCF_001604975.1 Cebus imitator | reverse complement strand
ATATCCAAACACAGGTATTAGAAGAAACTAGTTTCTAACTCGCTGAATCTAAGCATAGATGTAACTACCTAAGGTGAACAAACACACAGCAGAGCGGTTTGAACGATACGTTTCACCTGTGTTTTAGACGCGATCTTACTGCTAATTCTTATATACCTGCATGTGGCTTGAAATATCTGTTTTTAGGTTCTCCAAAGAAAGGGTTTCTTAACTGCTACATAAACACATCCGTTTAACTCTATAAGTTCAATGTAAACCTTGACAACCATTCTGCTATATACCTCCGTTTTTGTTTTAGTACCCAGATATTTCTCATTACAGCATATACTACCATTCACTCTGCAACATCCAAAGGCAGGTTTGAGAAGCATTGTCTTTGCTGGCTGAATGAAAACATAGATGCACCTTCATCAGGTGAATGAACACAGCAGAGCAGTTTGAGAGATACACTTCACCTGTGTTTTAGTCACGGTCTTACCTGTATTATTTATTTGCCTCTATAAGGCTGGAAATATGTGTTTCTAGATTCTCCAAAGAAAGAACAACCATTCTGTTAGATAGCTCCGTTTTTGTTTTAGAGCCATATATTTCTCATTACAGCATATACTCCCATTCACTCTGGAATATCAAAACACAGCTTTTAGAAGAAACGAGTTTCCAACTGGCTGAATATAAACATAGATGCAACTTCCTTAGGTGAAACAACATGCAGCAGAGCAGTTTGAAAGATACGTTCCTCCTATGTTTTGGACACACTCTTACTTCTAATTCTTATATGCCTGTATAAGGCTGGCAATATCTGTTTCTAGATTCTCCAATGAAAGGGTTTCTGAACTGCTACATACACAGACCCGTTTAACTCTGTAAGGGGAATGTACACCTTGACAACATTCTGCAAATAGCTCCGTTTTTGTTTTAGAACCATATAGTTCTCATTACAGCATACACTCCCATTCACTCTGGAATATCCAAACACAGCTTTTAGAACAAACGTGTTTCTAACCCGATGAAACTAAACATAGATGCAACTTCCTAAGGTGAACCAATATACAGAAGAGCAGTTTGAAAGATACATTTCTCCTCTGTTTTAGACGCAGTCTTGCTGCTACTTCTTATATGCCTGTATAAGCCTGGAAATACCTGTTTCTAGATTCTCCAAAAAAAGGGTTTCTGAACTGCTACATACACACACGTTTAATACTGTAAGTTGAATGTAAACCTTGAAAACCATTTTGATAAATAGCTCCATTTTTGTTTTAGAGCCAGATAGTTCTCATTACCCTGTATACTAGCATTCACTCTGGAAGATCAAAACGCAGCTTTTAGAAGAAACGTGTTTCTAACTTTGTTAATCAAAACATATAGGCAACTTCCTAAAGCGAACCAACATACATCACAGCAGTTTGTAAGATACGTTTCTCCTGTGTTTTAGATGCAGTCTTACTGCTAATTCTTAAAGTCATTTGTAAGACTGGATATATATGTTTCTAGATTCTCCAAGAAAGGTTTCTGAAATGCTACGTACACACACCCGTTTATCTTTGTAAGTTGAATGTACACCTTGACAACCAGTGTGCTAGATAGTTCCGTTTTTGCTTTAGAGCCACATATTTCTCATTATAGCATATACAACCATTTACTCGAGAATATACAGATGCAGCATTTAGAAGAAACGTGTTTCTAACTCGCTGATTGTAAACATAGATGCAACTTCCTAAGGTGAGCCAACATACAGAAGAGTAGTTTGAAAGATGTTTCTCCTTTGGACTCAATCTTAGTGCTAATTCTTACATGCCTGTATAAGGCTGGAAATATCTGTTTCTAGATTCTCCAAAGAAAGGGTTTCTGAACTGCTACATACACACCCCCATTTAACTCTGTAAGTGGAATGTACACCTTGACAACCATTCTGCTAGATAGCTCCATTTTCTTTTAGAGTCAGATATTTCTCATTAGAGCATATAGTCCCATTCACTCTGGAATATCCAAACACAGCTTTTAGAACAAACGTGTTTCTAACCTGCTGAATCTAAACATAGATGCTACTTCCTAAAGTGAACCAACATACATCAGAGCAGTTTGAAACATACATTTCACCTCAGTTTTAGACACAGTCTTACTGCTAATTCTTAAATGCCTGTATAGGGTTGGAAATATCTCTATATAGATTCTCCAAAGAAAGTGTTTCTGAACTGCTGCATACACACGCCTGTTTAACTCTATAATTGAAATTACGCCTTGACAACCATTCTGTTAGATAGCTCCGTTTTTGTTTTATGGCCAGATATTTCTCATTACAGCCTATGCTCCCATTCACTCTGGAATATGCAAATGCAGCTTTTAGGACAAACGTGTTTCTAACTTGCTAAATCTAAACATAGAAGAAACTTCCTAAGGTGAGCCAACATACAGCAGAGCAGGTTGAAAGAAATGTTTCTCCTCTGTTTTAGATGCACTCCTATTGCTAATTCTTATATGCCTGTATAATGCTGGAAATATCTGTTTCTAGATTCTCCAAAGAAAGGGTTTCTGAACTGCTACATATGCACACCTGTTTACCTCTGTAAGATGAATGTAAACCTGGGCAACCATTCTGCTACATAGCTCCGTTTTACTTTTAGAGCCAGATATTTCTCATTACACCGTGTACTAGCATTCACTCTGGAATATCCAAACGCAGCTTTTAGAAGAAACGTGTTTCTAACTCGCTGAATCTAATCATAGATGCAACTTTCTAAGGTAGAACCAGCACACAGCAGAGCAGTTTGAAAGATATGTTTCTCCTCTGTTTTACATTCAGTCTTACTGCTAATTCTTACATGCCTGTATTAGGCTGGGAATACCTGTTTCTAGATTCTCCAAAGAAAGGGTTTCTGAAATGCTACATACACACACCTGTTTACCTCGGTAAGTTGAATGTACACCTTGACAACCATTCTGTTAGATAGATCCGTTTTTCTTCTAGACCCAGATATTTCTCATTGCAGCATATACTCCCATTCACTCTGGAAAATCCAACCGCAGCTTTTAGAAGAAACGTGTTTCTAACTCACTGAATGTAAACATAGATGCAACTTCCTAAGGTGAAACAACATACAGCAGAGCAGTTTGAAATATACGTTTCTCCTCTGTTTTAGATGCAGTGTCACTGCTAATTCTCATATGCATGTATAAGGCTGGAAATGTCTGTTTCTAGATTCTCCAATGAAAGGGTTTCTGAACTGCTGCATACACACACCTGTTTACCTCTGTAAGTTGAATGTACACCTGGGCAACCATTCTGCTAGATAGCTCCGTTTTATTTTTAGAACCAGATATTTCTCATTACACCGTGTACTAGCATTCACTCTGGAATATCCAAACGCAGCTTTTAGAAGAAACGTGCTTCTAACTCGCTGAATCTAATCATAGATGCATCTTCCTAAGGTGAAGCAATATACCACAGTGTAGTTTGAAAGATACGTTTTCCCCTTTTTAGATACAGTCTTACTGCTCATTCTTATATGCCTGTATAAGGCTGGAAATATCTGTTTCTAGATACTCCAAAGAATGTGTTTCTGAACTGCTACATACACACACCCGTTTACCTCTGTAAGTTGAATGCACACCTTGACAACCATTCGGCTAGATAGCTCCGCTTTTGCTTTAGAGCCATATATTTCTCATTACACCATATACTCCCATTCACTCTGGAATATCAAAACACAGCATTTAGAAGAAACGAGTTTCTAGCTGGCTGAATCCAAACATAGATGCAACTTCCTAAGGTGAACCCGCATACAGCAGAGCAGTTTGAAAGATATGTTTCTCCTCTGTTTTATATGCAGTCTCACTGCTAATTCTTACATGCCTGTATTCGGCTGGAAATATCTATTTCTAGATTCTCCAAGAAAGGGTTACTTTACTGCTACATACACACACCCATGTAACTCTGTAAGTTAAATTTACACCTTGACAACCATTCTGTTAGATAAATCCGTTTTTCTTCTAGACCCAGATATTTCTCATTACAGCATATACTCCCATTCACTCTGGAATATCCAAAAGCAGCTTTTAGAAGAAACGTGTTTCTAACTCGCTGAATCTAAACATAGATGCAAATTCCTAAGGTGAAGCAACATGCAGCAGAGCAGTTGGAAAGATACGTTCTTCCTATGTTTTAGACACACTCTTACTGCTAATTTTTATATGCCTGTATAAGGCTGGAAATATCTGTTTCTAGGTTCTCCAATGAAAGGGTTTCTGAACTGCTACATACACAAACCCATTTAACTCTGTAAGTGGAATGTACACCTTGACAACCATTCTGCTAGATAGCTCCATTTTTGTTTTAGAGTCAGATATTTCTCATTAAAGCATATAGTCCAATTCACTCTGGAATATCCAAACACAGCTTTTAGAATAAACGTGTTTCTAACCTACTGAATCTAAACATAGATGCAATTTCCTACGGTGAACCAATATACAGAAGAGCAGTTTGAAAGATACGTTTCACCTCAGTTTTAGACTCAGTCTTACTGCTAATTCTTCTATGCATGTATAGGGCTGGAAATATCTCTATATAGATTCTCCAAAGAAAGTGTTGCTTATGTGAAAAGACCTAATCTACGTTTGATAGGTGTATCTGAATGTGACGAAGAGAATCAATCCAAGCTGGAAAATACGCTTCAGGATATTATTCAGGAAAACTTTCCCAACCTAGCAAGGCAGGACAATATTCAACTCCAGGAAATACAGAGAACACCACAAAAATATTCCTCAAGAAAACCAACCTCAAG
>NW_016108185.1:117386-119147 GCF_001604975.1 Cebus imitator | reverse complement strand
TATACTCCCATTCACTCTGGAAAATCCAAACGCAGCTATTAGAGGAAACGTGTTTCTAACTGACTGAATCTAAACATAGATGCAACTTCCTAAGGTGAAACAACATACAGCAGAGCAGTTTGAAAGATACCTTTCTCCTCCGTTTTACATGCAGTGTTACTGCTAATTCTTATTATGCCTGCATAAGGCTGGAAATATCTGTTTCTAGATTCTCCAAAGAAAGGGTTTCTGAAATGCTACATACACACACCCATTTGACTCTGTAAGTTGAATGTGTACCTTGACAACCATTCTGTTAGGTAGATCCGTTTTTCTTCTAGAGCCTGATATTTCTCATTACAGCATATAGTCCCATTCACTCTGGAATATCCAAACGCAGCTTTCAGAAGAAACGTGTTTCTAACTTGATGAATCTAAACATAGATGCCACTTTAAGTTGAACCAACATACAGCAGAGCAGTTTGAAAGATACGTTTCTACTCTGTTTTAGACACAGTCTTACTGGGAATTCTTACATGCATTTAGAAGGCTTGAAATATCTGTTTCTAGATTCTACAAAGAAAGGGTTTCTGAACTGCTACATACGCACACGCTTTTATCTCTGTAAGTGGAATGTACACCTTTACAACCATTCTGCCAGATAGCTCCGTTTTTGTTTTAGAGCCAGATATTTGTCATTACAGCATATACTCCCATTTACGTGGGAATATCCAAATGCAGATTTTAGAAGAAACATGTTTCTAACTTCCTGAATCTAAACATAGATGCACCTTCCTAAGGTGAACGAACACACAGAAGAGTAGTTTGAAATATACCTTTTTCCTGTGTTTTAGACGCAATCTTACAGCTAATTCTTATATAATTGTGTATGGCTAGAAATTTCTGTTTCTAGTTTCTCAAACGAAGTGTTTCTGAACTGCTACTTGGACACATGAGTTTAACTGTGTAAGTTGAATACACACCTCCAAAACCATTCTGCTAGATAGCTCCATTTTGTTTTAGAGCCATATATTTTTCATTACATCCTATACTCCCATTCAGTCAGGAATATAGAAACACAGCTTTTAGAAGAAATGTGTTTCTAATTCGCCGTATCTAAACATAGTTGCAACTTCCCAAGGCGAACGAACCCAGAGCAGAGCAGTTTGACAGATACGTTTCTCCTGTGGTTTAGATGTGATCTTACCGCTAATTCTTATGTACTGGTATATGGCTGGATATATCTGTTTCTAGATTCTCCAAAGAAAGGGCTTCTAAACTGCTACATTCACACACCAGTTTAACTCTGTAAGTTGAATATACACCTTGACAATCATTCTCCTAGATACCTCTTTTTTTGTTTTAGAGCCTGATATTTCTGATTACACCCTATACTCCCATTCACTCAGAAATATCCAAAAGCAGCTTTTAGAAGAAACGTGTTTCTAACTCGCTAAATGTAAACATAGATGCAACTTCCTAAGGTGCAGGAACACACAGTAGGGCAGTTTGAAATATACGTTTCTCCTGTGTTTTACAAGCTATCTTACCACTAATTCTTATATACCTGTATATGGCTGGAAATATCTCTTTACAGATTCTCAAAAGAAAGGTTTTCTGAACTGCTACATTCACACATCACTTTATCCCTGCAAGTTCAATATACACCTTGACAATCATTCCACTAGATAGCTTCGTTTTTGTTTTAGAGCGAGCTATTTCTGATTACAACCTATACACCCATTCACTCAAGAATATCCAAACGCAGTTTTTAGAAGAAAC
>NW_016108185.1:108074-117328 GCF_001604975.1 Cebus imitator | reverse complement strand
GATCTTACCGCTAATTCTAATGAATCTGTATATGGCTGGAAATCTCTGTTTCTAGATTCTCCAAAAACAGGGTTTCTGATCTGCTACATTCACACATCAGTTTAGCTCTCTAAGTTGAATATATGCCTTGACAATCATTCTACTAAATAGCTCGATTTTTGTTTTAGAGCCTGATATTTATCATTACCACCTGTACTCCCATTCTCTTAGGAAATACAAACATAGCTTTTAGAAGAAACGTGTATCTAAGTCGTTGAATCAAAACATAGATGCAAGTTCCTAAGCTGAGTGAACACACAGCAGAGTAGACTGAAACATACTTTTCTTCTGTGGTTAAGAAGCGATCTTACCTCTAATTCTTACATACCTGTATATGGCTGGAAATATCTGTTTCTAGATTCTCCAAAGAAAGGGTTTCTGAACTACTACATTCACACATCAGTTTTCCTCTGTATGTTGAATATACACCTTCACAATCATTCTGATAGATAGCTCAGTTTTTGTTTTAGAGCCAGATATTTCTCATTATACCCTATACTCCCATTCACTCAGGAATATGCAAACACAGCTCTTAGAAGAATCCTGTTTCTAACTCGCTGAATCTAAACATAGATGCAACTTCCTTAGGTGAACGAAGACACACGAGAGCAGTTATAAAGATACTTTTCACTTGTGTTTTAGATGTGAACTTACAGCTAATTCTTAGATACTTGTATGTGGCTGGAAATGTCTGTTTCTAGATTCTCCAAAGAAACGGATTCTGAAATGCTACATTCACATCTGACTTTAACTCTGTAAGTTGCTTATACACCTCGACAATCATTCTGCTACATAGCTCCGTTTTTCTTTTAGAGCCAGATATTTCTCATTGCCCCCTATTGTCCCATTCACTCAGGAATATCCAAACGTAGCTTTTAGAAGAAATGTGTTTCTAACTCGCTGAATGTAAACATAGATGCAATGTCCTAAGGTGAATGAACACACAGTAGAGCAGTTTGAAAGATACGTTTCTTCTATGGTTTAGACGCGATCTTACCGCTAGTTCTTGTATACCTGTATATGGCTGGAAATATCTATTTCTAGATTCTCCAATCAAAGGGTTTATGAACTGCTACATTCACACAAAAGTTTAACTCTGTAACTAGAATGTGCTCCTTGACAATCATTCTGCTGCATTGCTCCATTTTTATTTTAGAGCCAAATATTTCTCATTACGCCCCATACTCCCATTCACTCAGGGATATGCAAACGTAGCTTTTAGAAGAAACGTGTTTCTAACTCGCTGAATGTAAACATAGATGCAAATTCCTAAGGTGAACAGACACACAGCAGAGGAGTTTGAAATATACATTTCTCTTGTGATTTAGACGCGAACTTACCACTAATTCTTATGTACCTGCATATGGCTTAAAATATCTGTTTCTAGATTGTCCAAAGAAAGTGTTTCTGAACTGCTACATTCATACATCCGTTTAACTCTGTAGGTTGAATAGACACCTTGATAATCATTCTGCTAGATACCTCTGCTTTCGTTTTGGAGCCAGATATTTCTCATTACAATCTATACTCCCATTCACTCAGGAATATCCAAAGGCTGTTTGTAGATGAAACGTGTTTCTAAATCGCTGAATCTAAATATATATGCATCTTCCTAATGTGAACGAACACACAGCAGGGCATTTTGAATTAAATGTTTCTCCTGTGTTTTCTCTGCGATCTTACCACTAATTCTTATGTACCTCAAAATGGCTGGAAATATCTGTTTCTAGATTCTCCAAAGAAAGGGTTTCTGAACCGCTACATTCACACATCAGTGTAGCTCTGTAACTTGAATATACACCATTACAATGATTCTGCTGGATAGCTCCGTTTTTGTTTTAGAGCCAGATATTTCCATAACACCCTATACTAACTGACACTCAGGAATATCCAAAAGCAGCTTTTAGATGAAACGTGTTTCTAACTCTTTGAATCAAAACATAGTTGCAAACTCCAAAGGTGAAGGCACACACAGCAGAGCAGTTTGAATGATACTTTTATCCTGTGGTTTAGACGCGATCTTACCGCTAATTATAATGTACCTGTATGTGGCTGGAAATATCTGTTTCTGGATGCTCGAAAGAAAGGGTTTTGAACTGCTACATTTACACATCAATTTAACTCTGTAAGTTCAATATACACGTTGACAATCATTCTGATAGGTAGCTCAGTTTTTGTTTTAGAGCCATATATTTCTGATTACACACTATACTCCCATTCACTCAGGAATATCCAAATGCAGCTTTTAGAAGAAACGTGTTTCTAAGTACATGAATCTAAATATAGATGCAAATTCCTAAGGTGAACGAACATACAGCAGAGCAGGTTGATATATACGTTTCTCCGGTGGTTTAGACTCGCTCTTACTGCTAATTCTTGTATTCCTGTATATGGCTGGAAATAACTGTTTCTACATTCTCCAAAGAAAGGGTTTCTGAACTGCTACATTCACACATCAGTTTAACTCTGTAAGTTGAAGATAAATCTTGAAAATGTTTCTGCTAGATAGCTCCGTTTTTGTTTTAGAGACAGATATTTCTCATTACACCCTATACTCATATTGACTCCGAAATATCAAATCCCAGCTTATAGAAGAACCGTGTTTCTAACTTTATGAATCTAAACATAGATGCAACTTCCTAAGGTCAACAAACACACAGCAGAGCAGTTTGAAATATTCGTTTCTCCAGAATTTTAGACTCGATCTTACCGCTAATTCTTATATACCTGTATATGCCTGGAAATATCTGTTTCTACATTCTCCAAAGAAAGGGTTTCTGAATTGCTACATTGCACATCAGTTTAACTTTGTAAGTTGAATACACACCTAGACAATCATTCCACTACTTAGCTAAATTTTGCTTTTAAAACAGATATTTCTAATTACACCCTATGCTCCCATTCACTCATTAATATCCAAATGCAGCTTTCAGAAGAAATGTGTTTCTCACTCACTGAATCTAAACATAGATGCAACTTCCTAAAGGGAATGAACACACAGCAGATCAGTTTTTAATATACGTTTCTCCTGTGTTTTAGACGCGATCTTACCTCTAGATCTTATATGATATGAATGTATATGGCTGAGAATATCTGTTTCTAGATTCTCCAAAGACAGGGCTTCTTAATAGCTACATTTAGACATCAGTTTTGCTCTGTAAGTTGAATATAAACCTTGACTATCATTCTGCTAGATAGCTCCATTACTGCTTTAGAGCCAGAAATTCCTCATTGCACCCTATACTCCCATTCACTCAGGAATGTCCAAAGGCAGCTTTTAGAAGAAACGTGTTTCTAACTCGCTGAATATAAACATAGATGCAACTCAGTAAGGTGAACGAACGCATTGCAGAGCAGTTTGAAAATACGTTTCCCCGCTGCTTTAGAGCAAAATTACCACTAATTCTTATATACCTGTATATGGCTGGAAATATCTGTTTTTAGATTCTGCATAGAAAGAGTTTCTGTACTGCTACATTCACACATCAATTTAACTCTGTAAGTTGAATATATACCTTGACAATCATTGTGCTAGATAGCTCCATTTTTGTTTTAGAGCAAGATATTTCTCATGACACCGTATACTCAATTACACTCAGGAACATCCAAAGGCAGTTTTTAGAAGAAACATGTTTCTAACTCGCTGAATATAACATAGATGCAACCGCCTAAGGTGAATGAACACACAGAAGAGCAGTTTGAAATATACATTTCACCGGTGTTTTATACACAATCTTACCGCTAATTCTTACATACCTGTATATGGCTGGAAATATGTGTTTCTAGATTCTCTCAAAAAAGGGTTTCTGATGCTACATTCACACAACAGTTTAACTGTGTAGGTGGAATATAAAACTTGACAATCATTCTGCTAGATAGTTCCGTTTTTGTTTTAGAGACAGATATTTCTCGTTACAACCAACACTCCCATTCACTCATGAATATCCAAATGCAGCTTTTAGAAGAAACGGGTTTCTACCAAGTGGAATCTCAATAGATACAGGTTCTGAAGATGAAAGAACACACAGCAGAGCTGTTTCAATGATACGTTTCACCTGTGATTTAGACACGATCTTACCGCTAATCCTTATACATGTATATATGGCTAGAAATATGTGTTTCTAGATTCTCCAAAGAAAGGGTTTGTGAAATGCTACACTCAGAAATCAGATTTACTCGGCAAGTTGGATATACACCTTGACAATCATTCTGCTAGACAGTTCCATTTTTGTGTTAGAGCCAGGTATTTCTCATTACACCCTGTACTCCCATGCACTCAGGAATGTCCAAACGCAGCTTTTAGAATAAATGTGTTTCTAACTCGCGGAATCTAAACGTAGACGCAATATCCTAATGTGATCGAACGCCGCAGAGCAGTTTGAAAGATATGTTTCACCTGTGTTTTAGACGTGATCTTACCACCAATTCTTTTTTTTTTCTTTTCTTTTCCCCCATTTATTTATTTTATTGCGTTTTAGGTTTTGGGGTACATGTGAAGAACATGCAAGATATTTGCATAGGTACACACTTGGCAGTGTGATTTGCTGCCTTCCTCCCCATCACCTACATCGGGCATCTCTTCCCTAGCGATCTCTCCTCAGCTGCCCAACCCCACCGTCCCTCCCCAATTTCACCCCCACTGAACCCAGTGTATAGTGCTCCCCTCCCTGTGTCCATGTGTTTTCATTTCTCAAGACCCACGTACGAGTGACAACATTCAGTGTTTGATCTGCTCGTCTGTAAGTTTGCTGAGAATTATGGTTTCCAGGTTCATCCTTATCCCTACAAAGGACAAAAAGTCATCGTTTTTGATGGCTGCATAATATTCCATGGTGTATATGTGCCACATTTCCCTGTCCATCAATGAGCATTTGTGTTGGTTAGACGTCTTTGCTATTGTAAACAGTGCTGCAATGAAGGTTCGTATGCACGTGTCCTTATGTAACTGTATATAACTGGAAATATCTGTTTCTAGATTCTGCAAAGAAAGGGTTTCTGAATTGCTACATTGCACATCAGTTTAACTCTGTAAATTGAATATACATCTTGACATTCTTTGTGCTAGATAGCTCCGTTTTTGTTTTATAGCCAGATATTTCTCATTACACTCTGTACTCCCATTCACTCAGGAATATACAAACCCAGCTTTTAGAAGAAATGTGTTTCTAACTAGATGAATCTAAACATAGATGCACTTCCCAAGGTGAACGAACACACAGCAGAGCAGTTTGAAAGATACGTTTCACCTCGGTTTTAGACGCGATCTTACCTCTAATTCTTATATACCTGTATATGGCTGGAAATATCTGTTTCTAGATTCTCCAAAGAAAGGGTTTATGAAGTGCCACATTCACACATCTGTTTCACTATGTAAGTTGAATATACACCTAGACAATCAACCTCCTAGATAGCTCCGTTTTTGTTTCAGAGCCAGATATTTCTCATTACACCCTATATTCCCATTCACTCATTAATATCCAAATGCAGCTTTCAGAAGAAACCTGTTTCTAACTGGCTGAATCTAAACATAGTTGCAAGTAAATAAGGTGAACGAACACACAGCAGAGCAGTTTGAAAGATACGTTTCAATTGTGTTTTAGGTGCCATCTTACCGCTAATTCTTATATGCCTTTGTATGGCTGGAAATATATATTTCTAGATTCTCCAAAGATAGGGATTTCCAACAGCTACATTCACACATCAGTTGTACTCTGTAAGTTGAATTTACACCTTGACAATCATTCTACTAGATACCTCCGTTTTTGTTTTAGAGCCAGATATTTCTCATTACACCTTATGCTGCCATGCACTCTGAAATATACAAACGCAGCTTATAAAAGAAACGTGTTTCTAACTCGCTGAATCTAAACACAGATGCATCTTCCTAAGGTGAATGAACACAAAGCAGAGCATCTCGAAAGATACATTTCACCTATGTTTTTGACGCGATCTTACTGCTAATTCTTAAATACCTGTAGATGGCTGGAAATATCTGATTCTAGATTCTCCAAAGAAAGGGTTTCTGAACTGCTACATTCACACATCAGTTAATTCTGTAAGGTGAATATACACCTTGACAGTCTTTCTGCTAGATAGCTCCATTTTTGTTTTAGAGCCAGATGTTTCTCATTACACCCTATACTCCCATTCACTGAGGAATATCCAAACACAGCTTTTAGAAGGAACGTGTTTCTACCTGGCTGAATCTAAACATTGATTAACTTCCTAAGGTGAACGAACACATAGAAGAGCAGTTTGAAAGATACGTGTCACCTGTGTTTTAGGCGCGATATTAATGCTAATACATATATACCTGTATAAGGCTGGGAATATCTGTTTCTAGACTCTCCAAAGACATTGTTTCTGGACTGCTACACTAACACATCAGTTTACCTCCGTAAGTTGAATATACATCTTGAAAATCATTCTGCTAGATAGTTGCGTTTTTGTTTTAGAGCCAGATATTTCTCATTACACCATATACTCCCTTTCACTCAGGAATATAAAAACGCAGCTTTTAGAAGAAAGGTGTTTCTAACTCGATGAATCTAAACATAGATGCAACTTCCTAAGTTGAACGAACTCCCACAGATCAGTTTGAAACATGCGTTTCGCCAGTGTTTTAGACTCTATCTTACTGCTAATTCTTATATATCTGTATATGGATGTAAATATCTGTTTCTACATTCTCCAAAGAAAGGGTTTGCGAACTGCTACATTCACACATCAGTTTAACACTGTACGTTGAATATACACCTTGACAATCACTCTGCTAGATAGCTCCGTTTTTGTTTTAGAGCCAGATATTTCTCATTACACCGTTTACTCCCATTCACTCAAGAATAACCAAACACAGCTTTTGGAAGAAATGTGTTTCTAACTGGATGAATCTAACATAGATGCAACTTCCTAAGGTGAAGGAATACACAGCAGATCAGTTTGACAGATACATTTCTCCTGTGTTTTAGACGTGATCTTACCGCTAATTCTTACATAGCTGTATATGGCTGTAAATATCTGTTTGTAGATTCTCCAAAGAAAGGATTGAGAACTGCTGCATTCACACATCCCTTTACCTTTGTAAGTTGAATATACACCTTGACAATGATTCTGTTAGAGAGCTCCGTTTTTGTTTTAGAGCCATATATTTCTCATTACACACTATACTCCCGTTCACCCAGGAATATCCAAACGCAGCTTTTAGAAGAAACGTGTTTTTAACTAACTGAATCTAAACATATTTGAAACTGCCTAAGGTGTACGAACACACAGCAGAGCAGTTTGAGATATACGTTTCTCCAACGTTATAGACTGGATCTTACCGCTAATTCTTATATATCTGTATATGGCTGGAAATATCTGTTTCTACATTCTCCAAAGGAAGGGTTTCTGAACTGCTACTTTCACACACCTTTTTAACTCTGTAAGTTGAATACACACCTTGACAATCATTCTGCTAGATAGCTTCATTTTGGTTTTAGAGCCAGATATTTCTCATTACAACCTATCCTCCCATGCACTCAAGAATATCCAAACGCAGCTTTTAGAAGAAATGTGTTTCTAACTCCCTGAATCTAAACATAGATGCAATATCCTAAGGTGAACAAACACCGCAGAGCAGTTTGAAAGATACGTTTCACCTGTGTTTTAGACGCAAACTTCACACTAATTCTTTTTTTTTCTTTTCTTTTTCCCCATTTATTTATTTTATTGCGTTTCTGGTTTTGGGGTACATGGGAAGAACATGCAAGATTTTTGCATAGGTACACACTTGGCAGTGTGATTTGCTGTCTTCCTCCCCATCACCTACATCTGGAATCTCTCCCGTTGCGATCTCTCCCCAGTTCCCCAACCCCACCATCCCTCCCCGATTTCCCCCACACTGAACCCAGTGTGTAACGCTCCCCTCACTGTGTCCATGTGTTTTCATTTCTCAACACCCGCCTATGAGTGAGAACATGCGGTGTTTGATCTATTTTTCTGTCAGTTTGCTGAGAATGATGGTTTCCAGCTTCATCCATGTCCCTACAAAGGACAAAAACTCATTGATTTTGATGGCTGCATAATATTCCATGTTGTATATGTGCCACATTTTCGCTGTCCAGTCTATCATCGATGGCCATTTGTGTTGGTTCCAGGTCTTTGCTATTGGAAACAATGCTGCAATGAACATTCATGTGCACGTGTCCTTATATACCTGTATATTATTGGAAATATCTGTTTTTAGATTCTCCAAAGAAAGGGTTTCTGAACTCCTACATTCACACATCAGTTTAACTCTGTAAGTTGAATACACACCTTGACAATCACTCTGCTAGGTAGCTCCGATTTTGGTTTAGAGAGAGATGTTTCTCATTACACCCTATAAACCCATTCACTCGGGAATATCCAAATGCAGGTTTTAGAATAAACGTGTTTCTAACTCGCTGAATGTAAAAATCGATGCAACTTCCTACAGTGAAGGAACTGAGAGCAGAGCAGTTTTAAAGATACGTTTCACCTGTATTTTCGACATGATCCTACCACTAATTCCTATTTACTTTTATATGGCTGGAAATATCTGTTTCTAGATTCTCCAAAGAAAGGGTTTCTGAACTCCTGCATTCACTCATCAGTTTAACTCTGTAAGTTGAATATACACCTTGACAATCACTCTGCTAGATAGCTACATGTTTGTTTTAGAGCCAGATATTTCTCATTACAACCTATACTCCCATTCACTCAGGAATATCCAAATGCAGGTTTTAGAATAAACATGTTTCTAACTCGCTGAAACTAAACATAGATGCAACTTCCTAAGGTGAATGAACGCACTGTAGAGCCCTTTGGAAGATACCTTTCACCTGTGTTTTAGACGCAATCTTAATGCTAATTCTTATATGCCTGCGTGTGGCTGGAAATATGTGTTTCTAAGTTCTCTCAAAAAAGGGTTTCTGAACTGCTACATTCCCAAATCAGTTTAACTCTGTAGGTTGAATATAGAACTTTACAATCATTCTGCTAATAGCTCCGTTTTTGTTTTAGAGACAGATATTTCTCCTTACAACCCATACTCCCATTCACTCAGGAATATGAAACGCAGCTTTTAGAAGAAACTTGTTTCTACCAAGTGGAATCTCAATAGATGCAGGTTCCTAAGATGAGAGAACACACAGCACAACTGTTTCAATGATACGTTTCACCTGTGATTTAGACGCAATCTTACCGCTAATTCT
>NW_016108185.1:103419-107975 GCF_001604975.1 Cebus imitator | reverse complement strand
TTTTAGAGCCAGATATTTCTCATTACACCCTACACCCCCATGCACTCAGGAATACCCAAACGCAGCTTTTAGAAGAAATGTGTTTCTAACTCGCTGTATCTAAACATAGATGCAACTTCCGAAAGAGAAGGAACACACAGCAGAGCAATTTGAAATATTCATTTCTCCAGTGTTTTAGACTCGATCTTACCGCTAATTCTTATATACCTGTATATGGCTGGAAATATCTGTTTCTACATTCTCCAAAGAAAGGGTTTCTCAATTGCTGCATTTCATATTAGTTTAACTCTGTACGTTGAATATACACCTTGACATTCTTTGTGCTAGATAGCTCATTTTTTGTGTTACAACCAGATATTTCTCATTACACACTGTACTCCCATTTACTCAGGAATATCCAAAAGCAGCTTTTAGAAGAAACGTGTTTCTAACTCGATGAATCTAAACATAAATGCACTTCCTAAGGTGAACGAACACACAGCAGAGCAGTTTGAAATATACATTTCTCCAGTGTTTTAGACTCGATCTTACCGCTACTTCTTATATACCTGTATATGTCTGGAAATATGTGTTTCTACATTATCCAAAGAAAGGGTTTCTGAACTAATACATTCACACATAAGTTTATGTCTGTAAGTTGAATGTACACCTTGATAATCATTCTGCTTGATAGCTCTGTTTTTGTTTTAGAGCCAGACATTTCTCATTACACCCTATACTCCCATTCACTGAGGAATATCCAAACGCAGCTTTTAGAAGAAACGTGTTTCTAACTCGCTGAATCTAAAGATAGATGCAACTTCCTAAGGTGAACGAACTGAGAACAGAGCAGTTTGAAAGATACGTTTCACCAGTGTTTTAGACGTGATCTTACTGCTATTTCTTGTATACGTGTAAATGGCTGGAAATATCTGTTTCTACATTTTCCATTGACAGTTATTCTGAACTCCTACATTCACACATCACTTTGCCTCTGTAAGTTGATTTTTCTCCTTGACTATCATTCTGCTAGATAGCTCCGTTTTTGTTTTGGATACAGATATTTTTCATTACACCCCATACTCCCATTCACTCAGAAATATTCCAACGCATCTTTTAGAAGAAGCGTGTTTCTAACTCGCTGAATCTAAACATAGATGCGACTTCCTAGCGTGAACGAACACACAGCAGAGCAGCGTGAAAGATTCGTGTCACCTGTGTTTTAGACGTGATCTTAATGCTAATTCTTATATACCTGTATATGGCTGGAAATATCTGTTTCTAGATTCTCAAAAGACAGGGTTTCTGAACTGCTACATTCACACATGAGTTTTATTCTGTAAGTTGAATATACTCTTTGACAATCATTCTGCTATATAGCTCCGTTTTTGTTTTAGAGCCTAATATTTCTCATTGCCCCCTATACTCCCATTCAGCCGGAAATACCCAAACGCAGATTTTAGGAGAAACGTGTTTCTACCTCCCTGCTTCTAAATTTAGTTGCAATCTCCTAAGGTGAGCAAACACAGCAGAGCAGTTTGAAAGATACGTTTCACCTTTTTTTTACACGCGATCTTACCGCTAATTGTTATATATCTGTATATGGGTGGAAATATCTGTTTCTAGATTCTCCAAAGAAAGGGTTTCTGAACTTCTGTATTCACACGTCAGTTTAACTCTGTAAGTTGAATACACACCTTGACAATCACTCTGCTAGGTAGCTCCGTTTTTGGTTTAGAGCCAGATATTTCTCATTACACCTTATACTCCAATTCACTCAGGAATGTAGAAACGCTGCTTTTAGAAGAAACGTGTTTCTAACTCGCTGAATCTAAACATAGATGCAACTTCCTACGGTGAACGAACTGACAGCAGAGCAGTTTTAAAGATATGCTTCGTGTATGATTTAGACTCGATCTTACCGCTAAATCCTATATACTCTATAGGGCTGCAAATATCTGTTTCTACATTCTCCAAAGAAATGGATTCTGAACTGCTACATTAAGACATCAGTTTTACCATGTAAGGTGAATATACACGTTGAGAATCATTCTGCTAGATAGCTCCGTTTTGGTTTTTGACTCAGATATTTCTAATTACACCCTATACTCCCATTCACTCAGGAATATCCAAAGGCAGCTTTTAGAAGAAACGTGTTTCCAACTCGCTGAATCTAAACAAAGATGCAATTTGCTATGGTGAACGAACACAGAGCAGAGCAGTTTGAAAGATACGGTTCACCTGTGTTTTAGGCACGATCTTACCTCTAATTCTTGTATACGTGTATAAGGCTGGAAATATTTGTTTCCAGATACTCCCAAGAAAGGGTTTTTGAAGTGCAACATTAACATATCACTTTACCTCTGTAAGTTTAACATACACCTTGGCAATCATTCCTCTAGATCACTCCGTTTTTGTTTTAGAGCCAGATATTTCTAATTACACCCTACGCTCCCATTCACTCAGGAAAATCCAAACGCAGCTTTTAGAAGAAACGTGTTTCTAACTCGCAGAATATAATGATAGATGCAACTTCCTAAGGTGAAGGAACACACAGCAGAGCAGTTTGAAAGATACGTTTCTCCTGTGTTTTAGACGCGATTTTACTGCTAATTTTTATATACCTGTATATGGCTGGAAATATCTGTTTCTACATTCTCAAAAGAAAGTGCTTCTGAACTGCTGCATACACACATCAGTTTAACTCTGTACATTGAATATATATCTTGACAATCATTCTGCTAGATAGCTCCATTTTTGTTTTAGAGAAAGATATTTCTTATTAAACCCTATACGCCCATTCACTTAAGAGTATCCAAATGCAGCTTTTAGGAGAAAGCTGTTTGTAACTGGCTCATGTATACATAGATGCAACTTCCTAAGGTGAATGAACACACAGCAGAGAAGCTTCCAAAATAGGTTTCTTCTGTGTTTTATACGCGATCTTAGCAATAGTTCTTATATACCTATAGATGGCTCAAATATCTGTTTCTAGATTCTCCAAAGAAAGGGTTTCCTAACTGCTACATTCACACATCAGTTTACCCCTTTAAGTTGAATATACACCTTGACAATCATTCTGGTAGATAGCTTCGTTTTTGTTTTAGAGACAGATATTTCCCATTGCAGCATATACTCCCATTTGCTCTGGAATATTCAAACGCAGCTTTTAGAAGAAACGTGTTTCTAATTGTATGAATCTAAACTTAGATACAACTTCTTTAGGTGAATGAAGACACAGCAGAGCAGTTTGAAAGATACGTTTCTCCTGTGTTTTAGGCGCAGTCCTACTGCTAATTCTTATATGACTGAAGATGGCTGGAAATATGTGTTTCTAGATTCTTGAAAGAAAGTGTTTGTCATCTGCTACATAGATACATGTGTTTAACACTGTAAGTTGAATGTACAACTTGACAACCATTCTGCTAGATAGCTCCCTTTTTGTTTTAGAGCCAGATGTTTCTCATTATAGCTTATAGTCCCATTCACTCTGGAATATCCAAATGCAGCTTTTAGAAGAAAAGTGTTTCTAAGTCGCTGAATGTTAAAACGGAAGCAACCACCTATCGTCAACCAGCACACAGCAGAACACTTTGAAAAGTAAGTTTCTCCTGTGTTTTAGACGCAGTGTTACTGCAAATATTTATATGCCTGTATATGGCTTGAAATATCAGTTCTAGAATCTCCAAAGAAAGTGTTTCTGAACTGCTACATACACACATCCTTTTAACTCTGCATGCTGAATGCACACCTTGACAACCATTCTACTACATAGCTCCGTTTTTGTTTTAGAGCCAGATATTTTAAATTACTGCATATACTCCCTTTCACTCTGGAACATCCAAAAGCAGCTTTTAGAAGAAACGTGTTAAGAACTCGCCGTATCTAAACATGGTGGCAACTTCCTAAGGTAAACCAACACACAACAGAGTAGTTTGAAAGATATGTTTCTCCTGTGTTTGAGGCGCAGTCTTACCGCTAATTCTTAAATGAGTGTATACGACTGGAAATATCTGTTTCTAGATTATTCAAAGAAAGTGTTTCTGAACTGCTACACAGATACACGAGTTTAACACTGTAATTTGAATGTACACTTGACAACCACTTTGCTAGATAGTTCCGTTTTTCTTTTAGAGCCAGACATTATTCATTACACCCTATACCCCCATTCACTCAGGAATAACCAAACGTAACATTTAGAAGAAATGTGTTTCTAACTCGATGAATCTAAAGGTAGATGCAGCTTCCTAAGGTGCACGAACACACAGCAGAGCAGTTTGAAATATACGTTTCTCCAGTGTTTTAGACTCCATCTTACCTCTAATTCTTATATGCCTGTATGTGGCTAAAATATCTGTTTCTACATTCTCCAAAGAAAGGGTTTCTGAACTGCTTCATTCAGACATCAGTTTGACCATGTAAGGTGAATATACACCTTGAAAATCTTTCTGCTAGATAGCTCTGTTTTTGTTTTAGAGCCAGATATTTCTCATTATGCCCTATATTCCCATTCACTCAGGAATATCCAAACGCAGCTTTTAGAAGAAATGTGTTTCTAACTCGCTGAATCTAAACAT
>NW_016108185.1:102036-103132 GCF_001604975.1 Cebus imitator | reverse complement strand
AGAGCCAGATATTTCTCATTACACCCTATACTCCCATTGACACAGGAATATCCAAACGCAGCTTTTAGAAGAAACGTGTTTGTAACTCGCTGAATCTAAACATAGATGAAACTTACTAAGGTGAACGAACACACAGCAGAGCAGTTTGATAGATACGATTCACCTGCGTTTTTGACGCGGTGTTAATGCTAATTCTTTTATGCTTGTATATGGCTGGAAATATCTGATTCTACATTCTCCAAAGAAAGCGTTTCTGAACTGCTACATTCCCACATCAGTTTAACTCTGTAAGTTGAATATACACATTGACAATCATTCTGCTAGACAGCTCCATTCTTCTTTTACAACCATGTATTTTTCATTACACCCTATACACCCATTGAATCAGGAATATCCATACGCAGCTTTAGAAGAAATGTTTTTCTAACTTGTGAATCTTAACATAAATACAACTTCCTAAGGTGAACGAAACCACAGCAGATAAGTTTGAAAGGTACGTTTCACCTGTATTTTAGACGGTGTCTCACTGCTAATTCTTATATGCCTGTATATAGCTGGATATTTCTGTTTCTAGAGCCTCTAAAGGAAGTTTTTCTGAATTGCAACATCCACACAACAGTTTTACTCTGCTAATTGATATACACCTTGACAATCATTCTGTAAGATAGCTCAGTTTTTGTGTAATAGCCAGATATTTCTCATCACACCCTATACTCCCATTCACTCAGGAATATCCAAACGCAGCTTTTAGAAGAAACATGTTTCTAACTCGCTGAATATAAACATAGATGCAACTTCTCCAGTTTAATGAACACACAGCAGAGCAGTTTGAAAGGAACCTTTCACCTGTGCTTTAGATGCCGTCTTAGTGCTAATTCTTATATGTCTGTATATGGCTGGAAATATCTGTTTCTAGTTTCTACAAAGAAAGTGTTTCTGAACTGCTACATTTACACATCACTTTAACTCTTTAATTTGAATGTATGCCT
Organism: Cebus imitator; assembly: GCF_001604975.1. Taxonomy (NCBI): domain Eukaryota; kingdom Metazoa; phylum Chordata; class Mammalia; order Primates; family Cebidae; genus Cebus; species Cebus imitator. Next base: position 102,143 of record NW_016108185.1, on the reverse strand, counting down.
AGACAATCATTCTGCTAGATAGCTCTGTGTTTGTATTAGTGCCAGATATTTCTCATTACACCCTGTGCTCCCATTCACTCAGGGATATCCAAACGCAGGTATTAGAA
>NW_016108185.1:94378-100786 GCF_001604975.1 Cebus imitator | reverse complement strand
CTCCCATTCACTCAGGGATATCCAAACGCAGGTATTAGAAGAAACTAGTTTCTAACTCGCTGAATCTAAGGATAGCTGCAACTACCTAAGGTGAACGAACACACAGCAGAGCAGTTTGAAAGAGACGTTTCTCCTGTCTTTTAGACGCGATCTTACTGCTAATTCTTATATACCTGTATATAGCTTGAAATACCTGTTTCTAGATTCTCCAAAGAAAGGATTTCTTAACTGCTACAAAAACATATCCGTTTAACTCTATAAGTTCAATGTATAACCTTGACAAGCATTGTGCTATATAACCTCCGTTTTTGTTTTAGGGCCGGGTATTTCTCATTACAGCATATACTACTATTCACTCTGCGACATCCAAACGCAGGTTTTAGAAGCACTGTGGTTCTAACTGGCTGAATGTAAACATAGATGCAACTTCCTAAGGTGAACGTACACAGCAGAGCAGTTTGAGAGATTTGCTTCACCTGTGTTTTAGACACGGTCTTACCTGTATATTTATGTGCCTCTATAAGGCTGGAAATACGTGTTTCTAGATTCTCCAAAGAAAGAGCTTCGTTACTGCTACATTCACACATCAAGGTTTGTGAACTGCTGCATTCACACATAAGTTTAACTCTGTAAGTTGAATATACAGCTTGACAATCATTCTGCTACATAGCTCCGTTTTTGTTTTAGAGGCAGAGATTTCTCATTACACCCTATACTCCCATTCACTCAGGAATATTCAAATTCAGCTTTTAGAAGAAACTTCTTTCAACTCGCTGAATCTAAACATAGATGCAACTTCCTCAGGTGAACAAACACACAGCATCTGTTTCTAGAAGTGATCTTACCACTGGAAATATCTGTTTCTGCATTCTCCAAAGGAAGGGTCTCTGAACTGCTTCATTAACACATCAGTTTAACTGTGTAAGTTGAATATACCCATTGACATTCACACACACCCGTTTAACTCTGTAAGTTGAATATACAACTTGACAACCATTCTGCTAGATAGCTCCGTTTTTGTTTTAGAGACAGATATTGCTCCTTACAGCCTATACTCCCATTAACTATGGAATGTCCAAAGGCAGCTTTTAGACGAAACGTGTTTTTAACTCGCTGAAAGTAACCATAAAACCAACTTGCTAAGGTGAACCTACACACAGTTTGAAAGATATGTTTCTGCTTTGATTTAGATGTAGCCTTACGGTAGCTAATTGTTATATGCCTGTATATGGCTGGAAATACATGTTTCTAAATTCTCCAACGAAAGGGTTTCTGAACCGCTACATAGACATATCAGTTTGATCAGTAAGTTGAATGCACACCTTGACAACAATTCTGGTATATTGCTCCGTTTTTGTTTTAGAGACGGATATGTCTCATTATAGCATATACTCCCTTTAACTCAGGAATATCCAAACGCAGGTACTAAAAGAAACGTGTTTCTAACTGGCTGAATGTAAACATAGATGCAACTTCCTAAGGTGAACCTACATACAGTCGAGCAGTTTCAAAGATACGTTTCTGCTCTGTTTTAGATGCAGTCTTACTGCTAATTCTTATATGCCTGTATATGGCTGGAAATATCTGTTTCTAGATTCTCCAAAGAAAGAGTTTCTGAACTGCTACATACACACACCCGTTTTACTCTGTAAGTTGAATGTACACCTTTACAATCATTCTGCCAGATAGCTCCGTTTTTGTTTTCCAGGGAGACATTTCTAATTACAGCATATAGTCCCATTCACTCTGGAATATATAAACCCAGCTTTTAGAAGAAACGTGTTTCTAACTCACTGAATCTAAACATAGGTGCAACTTCCTAAGGTGAAGCAATATACAGCAGTGTAGTTTGAAAGATACGTTTCTCCTCTCTTTTAGATGCAGTCTTACTGCTCATTCTTATATGCCTGTAGAAGGCTGGAAATATCTGTTTCTAGATACTGCAAAGAAAGTGTTTCTGAACTGCTACATACACACACCCGTTTACAACTTTAAGTTGAATGTACATCTTGAAAACCACTCTGCTAGATAGCTCCGTTTTTGTTTTAGAGCCAGATATTGCTCATTACAGCATATACTCCCATTCACTCTGGAATATCCAAACACATCTTTTAGAAGAAACGTGTTTCTAACCCGCTTAATCTAAACATAGATGCAACATCCTAAGGTGAACCAAAATACAGTAGAGCACTTTGAAAAATACCTTTCTCCTCTGTTTTAAACACAGTCTTTCTGCTAATTCTTATAATGCCTGCATAAGACTGGAAATATCTGTTTCTAGATTCTGCAAAGAGAGAGTGTCTGAACTGCTACATGCACACACTCATTTAACTATGTAAGGTGAATGCACAACTTGAAAATCATTCTGATATTTAGCTCCATTTTTGTTTTAGAGCCAGATATTTCTCATTACAGCATATACTCCCATTCACTCTGGAATATTGAAACGCAGCTTTTAGAAGAAAGGTGTTTCTAACTTGCTGAATCTAAACAACCATTCTGCTAGACAGCTCCGTTTTTGTTTTACGGCCTGTATATCTCATTACAGCGTATACTCCCATTCAGTCTGGAATATGAAACGCTGCTTTTAGAAGAAATGTCTTTCTAACTCGCTGAATCTAAACATAGATGCAACTTCCTAAGGTGAAACAACATACAGCAGAGCAGTTTGAAAGATATGTTTCTCCTCCGTTTGAGACGCAGTGTTACTGCTGATTCTCATAAGCATATATAAGGCTGGAAATATCTGTTTTGAGATTCGCCAAAGAAAGGGTATCCGATCTGCTACATACACGCACCCGTTTACGTGTGTAAGCACAATGTACACCTTGAGAAACATTCTGCTAGATAGGGGCGTTTTGTTTTAGAGCCAGATATTTCTCATTACAGCATATACTCCCATTAACTCTGGAAAATCCAAACGCAGCTTTTCGAAGAAACGTGTTTCTGACTCGCAGAATCTAAACATAGATGCAACTTCGTGAGGTGAAACAACATACAGCAGAACAGTTTTAAAGATACCTTTCTCCTCTGTTTTAGACACAGTCTTGCTGCTAATTCTTATTATTCCTGCATAAGGCTGGAAATATCTGTTTCTAGATTCTGCAAAGAAGTGGTTTCTGAACTGCTACATACACACACCCGTTTAACTCTGTAAGTTGAATGTACACCTTGACAATGATTTTGCTAGACAGCTCAGTTTTGGTTTTAGAGCCAGATATGTCTCAATATGGCATAAAACCCCTTTCGCTCTGGAATAACCAAACGCAGCTTTTGGAAGAAACGTGTTTCTAACTCGCTGAATCTAAACATAGATGCAACTTCCTAATGTGAGACAACATACCGCGGAGCAGTTTGAAAGATACGTTTCTCCTCTGTTTTAGACGCAGTCTTACTGCTAATTCTTATATGCCTGTAGAAGGCTGGAAATAAGTGTTTCTAGATTCTCCAAAAAAAGGGTTTCTGAACTGCTACATACACACACTCGTTTAACTGTGTAATTTGAATGTACATCTTGACAACCATTCTGCTAGAAACCTCGGTTTTTATTTTAGAGCCAGATATTTCTCATTACAGCCTATACTTTCATTCACTCTGGAATATAGAAACACAGTTTCTAGAAGAAACGTGTTTCTAACTCGCTGAATCTAAACATAGATACAACTTCCTAAGGTGAACCAACATACAGGAGAGCAGGGTAAAATGTAGTTTCTCCTGTGTATCATATGCAGACTTACTGCTAATTCTTATATGTCTGTGTAAGTCTGGAAATAACTGTTTCTATGTTATCCAAAGAAAGGGTTACTGAACTACTACATACACACATCCATTTACCCTCTGTCAGTTGAATGCACACCTTGATAACCATTCTGCTAGATAGCTCCGTTTTTGTTTTAGAGCCAGATATTTCTCATTACAGCATATACTCCCATTCATGCTGGAATATCCAAATGCAGCTTTTAGAAGAAACGTGTTTTTAACCCGCAGAATCTAAACATAGATGCAACTTCCAACGTGAACCAACACACAGAAGAGCAGTTTGAAAGATACATTAAACCTCAGTTTGAGACGCAGTCTTACTGCTAATTCTCATATGCCTGTAGAGGACTGGAAATATCTGTATCTAGATTCTCCAAAGAAACTGTTTCTGAACTGCTACATACACATTCCCGTTTAACACTGTAAGTTGAATGTACGCCTTTACAACCATTCTGCTAGATAGCTCCTTTTTTGTTTTAGAGCCAGATATTTCTCATTACAGCCTATACTCCCATTCAATCTGGAATATGCAAACGCAGCTTTTAGAACAAGCGTGTTTCTAACTCACTGAATCTAAACATAGATGCTACTTCCTAAGGTGAACCAACATACAGCAGAGCAGTTTGAAAGATACGTTTCTCCTCTGTTTTAGACGCACTCTTATTGCTAATTCTTATACGCTTGTGTAATGCTGGAAATATCTGTTTCTAGATTCTCCAAAGAAAGTGTTTCGGAACTGCTACATACACACGTGTTTACCTCTGTAAGAAGAATGTACGCCTTGAAAAACATTCTGCTAGATAGCTCCATTTCGTTTTAGAGCCAGATATTTCTCATTACAGTACATACTGGCATTCATTCTTGAAAATCCAAACGCAGCTTTTAGAACAAGCGTGTTTCTAACTCGATGAACCTAAACATAAATACAACTTCTTAAGGTGAACGAAGACACAGCAGAGCAGTTAGAAAGATAAGTTTCTCCTTTGTTTTACGTGCAGTCTTATTGATACTTCTTATATGACTGTATATGGCTGGAAATATCTGTTTCTACATTCTCCAAAGAAAGTGTTTCGGAACTGCTACATACACACATGCTTTTAACTCTGTATGTTGAATGCACACCTTGACAACAACTCTGCTAGATAGCTCCGTTTTTGTTTTAAAGCCAGACATTTCTAATTACACCATATACTCCCATTCTCTCTGTAACAGCCTAACGCAGCTTTTAGAAGAAACGTGTTTCAGACTCGCTGTATCTAAACATAGATGCAACTTCCTAAGGTGAACCAACACACAGCAGAGTAGTTTGAAAAATACGCTTCTCCTGTATTTGAGATGCAGACTTACAGCTAATTTTTATATGAGCGTATAAGCCTGGAAATATCTGTTTCTGGATTCTCAAAAGAAGGTGTTTCTGAACTGCTACATAGATACATGGGTTTAACACTGTAAGGTGAATGTACACCTTGACAACCATTTGGCTACATAGTTCCATTTTTCTTTTAGAGCCAGATATTTCTCATTACAGCATATACTCCCATTCACCCTGGAATATCCAAACACAGCATTTATAAGAAATGTGTTTCTAACTCACTGAATCTAAACATAGATGCAACTTCCTAAGGGGAACCAACCCACTGCAGAGCAGTTTGAAACATACGTTTCTCCTGTGTTTGAGACGCAGTCTTACTACTAATTCTTATATGAGTGTATATGGCTTGAACTATCTGTTTCTAGATTCTCCAAAGAAAGTGTTTGTGAACTGCTACATAGATACATCAGTTTAACACTGTAAGTTGAATGTACACCTTGACAACCATTCTGCTATATAGCTCCATTTTTGTTTTAGAGGCAGATATGTCACATTACAGCATATAATCCTATTCAGTCTGGAATATCCAAATGCAGCTTTTAGAAGAAACGTGTTTCTAACTGCAAGAATCTAAACATAGATGCGACTTCCTAAAGTGAACAAATACACAGCAGAGCAGTTTGAAATGTAATTTTCTCTTGTGTTTTAGACGTGATCTTACCCCAAATTCTTATATACCTGATAAGGCTGGATATATTTGTTTCTAGATTCTGCAAAGAAAGGGTTTCTGGACTGCTATATTCACACGTCAGATTGACTCTGTAAGTTGAATGTAAACCTTGGCAATCGTTCTGCTAGATAGTTCCATTTCTGTTTTAGAGCAAGATATTTCTCCTTACCCCCTATACTCCCATTCACTCAGGAATATCCAAACAGAGATTTTAGAAGAAACGTATTTTTAAGTCGCTGAATCTAAACATAGATGCAACTTCCTGAGTTGAACGAACACACAGCAGAAAGCTTTGAAATATACGTTTAACCTGTGTTTTAGATGCTGTCTTACAGCTAATTCTTACATGCCTGTATATGGCTGGATATATCCCTTTCTAGAGTCTCAAAAGAATGGCTTTCTGAACTGCAACATCCACACATCAGTTTAACTCTGTTAGTTGAATATACGCCTGGACAATCATTGTGTAAGATACATGCATTTTTGTTTAAGAACCAGATATTTGGATTCCGATCCAAGATGGCCGTTTAGGAACAGCTCAGGATTGCAGCTCCCAGTGAAAGCGCAGAGGGTGAGTGGACGCCGTGTTTTTATTGCCCACAGACTA
>NW_016108185.1:77928-86208 GCF_001604975.1 Cebus imitator | reverse complement strand
AGAGCTTCTTTAGTCCTAACTTAAAACATCAGTTAAGCTCTGAATGTTGAATGTACACTTTGGAAACCATTCAGCTAGATAGCTCTGTTTTTGTTTTAGAGCCAGATAATTCTTATTACAGTCTATACTTCCATTCAATCTGGAATATACAAACGCAGCTTTTAGAAGAAACGTGTTTCTAACTCGCTGAATCTAAACATAGAGGCACCTTCTTAAGGTGAATCAAGACACAGCAGAGCAGTTTGAAAGATACGTTTCTCCTGTGTTTTAGACGCAGGCTTACTGCTAATTCTTACATAACTGTATATGGCTGGAAATATCTGTTTCTAGATTCTCCAAATAAAGTGTTTCTGAACTGCTATATAGATACATGACTTTAACACTGTAAGTAGAATGTACCCCTTGACGAACATTCTGCTACATAGTTCCGTTTTTGTTTTAGAGCCAGATATTTCTCATTACACCCTATACTCCCATTCACTCAGGAATATCCAAACGCAGCGTTTAGAAGAAACGTGTTTATAACTCGCTGAATCTAAACATAAATTCAACTTTCTAAGGTGAACCAACACACAGCAGAGCAATTTGAAGGATACGTTTCTCCTCTGATTTAAATGGAACACTACTGCTAATTCTTATATGCCTGTATAAAGCTGCAAATATCTGTTCCTAGATTCTCTAATAAAAGGGTTTCTGAACAGCTACATTGATACATCAGTTTAACTCTGTAAGTTGAATATACACCTTGAAAAATTCCTGCTAGATAGCTGCATTTCAGTTTAGAGCCAGATATTTCTCATTACAGCATATACTCCCATTCGCTTTGGAATATTCAGACAGCTTTTAAAAGAAACGTGTTCCTAACTCTCTGAATCTAAACATAGATGCAACTTCCTAATGTGAAACAACACTCAGTAGAGCAGTTTGAGAGATACCTTTCTGTTGTGTTTTAGACGCAATCTTACTACTAATTGTTGTATTATTGTATATAGCTGGAAATAGCTGTTTCTAGATTCTGTAAAGAAAGGGTTTCTGAACTGCTACATACACAAATCAGTTTAAGTCTGTAAGTTTAATGTACGCCTTGACAACCATTCTGCTAGATAACTCCGTTTTTGTTTTAGAGCCAGATATGTCTCATGACGGCATATACTCCCATTCACTCTGGAATATCCAAACGCAGCTTTTAGAAGAAACGTGTTTCTAACTCACTGAATCTAAACATAGATGCAACTACCTAAGGTTAACTTACATACAGCAGAGTAGTTTGAATGATACATTTCTATTCTGTTTTAGATGCAGTCTTACTGCTAATTCTTATATGCCTGTATAAGGCTGGAATACCTGTTTCTAGATTCCCCTAAGAAAGTGTTTCTGAACTGCCACACTGATACATCAGCATAATTATGTAAGTTGAATGTAAACTATGAGAACCATTCTGCTAGATAGCTCTGTTTATTTTTTAGAGCCAGATATTTCTCATTACAACATATTCTCCCATTCGCTCTGGAATATCCAAATGCAGCTTTTGGAAGAAACGTGTTTCTAACTCGCTGAATTTAAACATAGACGCAACTTCTTAAGGTGAACGAAGACACAGCAGAGCAGTTTGAAAGATACGTTTCTTCTGTGTTTTTCACGCAATCTTACTGCTAATTCTTATATGCCTTTATATGGCTGGAAATATCTGTTTCCAGATTCTCCAAAGAAAAGGTTTCTGAGCTGCTACATTGACACAACAGTTTAAATCTGTAAGTTGAATACACTCTTGACAATCATTCTGCTAGATAAGCTCCGTTTTTGTTTTAGTGCCAGATATTTCTCATTACACCCCATACTACCATTGATTCAGGAATATCCAAACGCTGCTTTAAAAAGAAACGTGTTTGTAACTGGCTGAATCAAACAGGGATGCAACTTCTTAAGGAGAATGAACACACAGCAGAGCAGTTTGAACGATATGTTTCACCTGTGTTGTAGACGTGATCTTACAACTAATTCTTATATGCCTGTATGTGGCTGGAAATATCTGTTTCTATATTCTCCAAAGAAAGGACTTCTTTCCTGCTACATTCACACATCACGTTAAACCTGTAAGTTGAATATACGACTTGACAATCATTCTGCTGCGTATCTCCGTTTTTGTTTAAAAGCCACATATTTCTCATTACACCCTATACTCCCATTCACGCAGGAATATCCAAACCCAGCTTTCAGAAGAAACGTGTTTCTTAGTCGCTGATTATAAACATAGATGCAATATCCTAAGGTGAACGAACACAGCAGACCAGTTTGATAGATACGATTCACCTGTGTTTTTGACACGGTCTTAACTGCTAATTCTCATATGCCTGTTGAAGGCTGGAAATATTTGTTTCTATATTCTACAAAGAAAGGTTTTCTGAACTGCTACGCAGATACATCACTTTAATTCTGTAAGCTGAATGCACATATTGAAAACCATTCTGCTGGATAGGCCCGTTTTTGTTTTAGAGCCAGATATTTTTCATTATAGCATACACACCCATTCACTCTGGAATATGCAAACGCAGCTTTTAGAAGAAACGTGTTTCTAACTCGCTGAATCTAAACATAGATGCAACTTCCTAACATGAACCAACACACAGCAGAGCAGTTACAAAGATACGTTTACCTGTGTTTTAGACTCAGTTTTACTGCTAATTCTTATATGCCTGTATATGACTGGAAATACCTGTTTCTAGATTCTGAAAAGAAAGGGTTTCTGAACTGCTACATTGACACATCAGTTTAAATCTGTAAGTTGAATACACACCTTGACAGTCATTCTGATAGATAGCTCCTTTTTTGTTATAGAGCCAGATATTTCTCATTACACCCCATACTGCCATTCACTCAGAAATATCCAAACGCTGCTTTTAGAAGAAACGTGTTTCTCACTTGCGGAATCTAAACATAGATGCAATTTCTTAAGTTGAAAAAACACATAACAGAGCAGTTTGATCGATACGTTTCACCTGTGTTGTAGACGTGATCTTACCAGTAATTCTTTTATTCTTGTATGTGGCTGGAAATATCTGTTTCTAAATTCTACAAAGAAAGGACTTCGTTCCTGCTACATTCACATGTCAGTTTAAACCTGTAAGTTGAATATACACCTTGACAATCATTTTGCTAGATAGCTCCGTTTTTGTTTCAGAGCCAGATATTTCTCATTACACTGTATACTCCCAGTCACTTAGGAATATCCAAACGCAGCTTTTAAAAGAAAAGTGTTTCTAACTGGCTGAATCTATACAGAGATGCAACTTCTTAAGGTGAATGAACACAGCAGAGCAGCTTGAAAGATATGTTTCACATGTGTTTTAGACGCGATCTTACCACTAATTCTTATGTACCTGTATATGGCTGGAAATGTCTGTTTCTAGATTCTCCAAAGAAAGGGTTTCTGAACTGCTACATTCACATATGAGCTTAACTCTGTAAGTGGAATACACACCTTCACATTCATTCTGCTACGTAGCTCCATTTTTGTTTTAGGGCCAGATATTTCTCATTACACCCTATACTCCCATTCACTCAGGAATATCCAAACGTAGCTTTTAGAAGAAACGTGTTTCTAACTCGATGAATCTAAACATAGATGCAACTTCCTAAGGTGAACAAACACACAGCAGCGCAGTTGCAGAGATTCGCTTCACCTGTGTTTTGGATGCATTCTTACCACTATTTCTTACGTGCCTCTGTATGGATGGAAATATCTCTTTCTAGATTCTCTAAAGAAATGGCTTGTTTATTGCCACATTTGCACATCAGTTTAGCTCTGTAAGTTGCATATACGCCTTCACAATAATTCTTCTAGATAGTTCCTTTTTTGTTTTAGACCAAAATATATCCGATTACAGCGTATATTCTCAATAACTCAGGAATATCCAAACGCAGCGGTTTGAAGAAACTTGTCTCTAACTCGTGGAATCTAAACATAGATGCAAATTACTTAGGTCAACGAACACACAGCAGACCAGCTTGAAAGATATGTTTCACGTGTGTTTTAGATGCGATCTTACCACTAATTCTTATGTACCTGTATATGGCTGGAAATATCTGTTTCTAGATTCTCCAAAGAAAGGGTTTCTGAACTGCTACATTCACACATCAGTTCAACTCTGTAAGTTGTATATACACCTTGAGAATCGGTTTGCTAGATAGCTTCATTTTTGTTTATACTCTACACTTCCATTCACTCAGGGATATGCAATCGCAGCTTTTAGAAGAAATGGGTTCCTAACTGGTTGAATCTAAATATAGATGCAACTTACTAAGGTGAACGAACCTACAGCAGAGCAGTTTGAAAGGTACGTTTCTTCTGTGATTTAGACTCGATCTTACCACAAATTCTTATATACCTGTATATGGCTGGAAATATCTGTTTCTACATTCTCCAATGCAAGGGTTTCTGAACTGCTACATTCACACATCTGTTTGACTCTGTAAGTTGAATATACACCTTGACAATCATATTGCTGGAATGATCCGTTTCTGTTTTAGAGCCAGATATTTCTCATTACCCCCTATACTTCCAGTCACTCAAGAATATCCAAAGGCAGCTTTTAGAAGAAACGTGTTTTCAACTCGCTGAATCTAAATATATATGAAACTTCCTCAGTTGAACGAACACACAGCAGAATGTTTTGAACTATACATTTAACTTGTGTTTTAGACGCTGTCATGAAACTGATTCTTATATGCCTGTATGTGGCTGGTTATATCTCTTTCTAGGGTCTCAAAAGAAAGGGTTTCTGAACTGCAACATCCACACATCAGTTTAACTCTGTTAGTTGAATATACGCCTTCACAATCATTCTGCAAGATACATGCGTTTCTGTTTAAGAGGCAGATATTTCTCATTACACCCTATACTCCCATTCTCTCAGGAATATCCAAACGCATCTTTTAGAAGAAACGTGTTTCTAACTCGTTGAATCTAAACATAGATGCAACTTCCTAACGTGAACGAACACAGAGCAGAGCAGTTTGAAAGGTACGTTTCTCCTATGGTTTAGATTCGATCTTACCGCTAATTCTTATGTACCTGCATATGGCTGGAAATATCTGCTTCTAGATTCTCCAAGGAAAGGGCGTATGAACTACTACATTCACATATCAGTTTAACTCTGTAAGTTGAATATACACCGTGACAATCATTCTGCTAGATAGCTCCGTTTTTGTTTTAGAGGCAGATATTTCTCATTACACCCTATACTCCCATTCACAGAGTAATATCCAGACGCAGCTTTTCAAAGAATCATGTTTCTAACTTGCGGAATCTAAACATATATGTAACTTCCTCTGGTGAACGAACACACAGCAGAGCAGTTTGAAAGAAACGTTTCACCTGTGTTTTGTATGTGATCTTACCGCTAATTATTATATACCTGTATGTGGCTGGAAATATCTGTTTCTAGATTCTCCAAAGAAAGGGTTTCTGATCTGTTACATTCACACATCAGTTTAACTGTGTAAGTTGAATATACACCTTGACAATTATTCTGCTAGATAGCTTCATTTTGTTTTAGAGCCAGATAGTTCTCAATACCCCCTATTCTCCCATTCACTCAAAATATACAGACGCAGCTTTTTGAAGAAACGTGTTTCTAACTCATTGAATCTAAAGATAGATGCAACTTCCTAAGGTGAAATAAAACAAAGCAGAGCAGTTTGAAACATATGTTTCACCTGTGTTTTAGAAGCCATATTACCCCTAATTCTTATATACCTGTATATGGGGGGAAATATCTGTTTCTAGATTCTCCAAAGAAAGGGTTTCTCCCTGAACAGACCCATAACAAGTTCTGAAGTTTAGGCAGCAATGAAGAGCTTACCACCCAAAAAAAAAAGCCCTTGTCCAGACGGATTCACATCTGAATTCTACCAGACATACAAAGAAGTGCTAGTACCATTCCTTCTGAAACTATTCCAAGCAATGCAAAAAGAGGGAGTTCTTCCCAAAGCGTTTTGTGAGACCAACATCATCCTGATTCCAAAACCCAGCAGAGACTCAATAAAAAAAGAAAACTTCAACCAACATCAATGATGAACATGGAGGCAAACATCTTCAATAAAATACTGACAAGCCAATTGCAACAGCACATCAAAAAGCTTATTCACCATGATCAGGTAGGCTTCAGCCCGGGGATGCAAGGCTTGTTCAACATACGCAAGTTTATAAACGTAATCCACCACACAAACAGAATCAAGGAGAAAAACCACATAATTATCTCAATTGATGCAGGGAAGATCTTTGACAAAATACAACAGCATTTTATGCTAAAAACCCTCAATAAGCTAGGTATTGACGGAATGTATCTCAAAGTAATAAAATCTATTTATGACAAACCAAAAGCTAATATCATACTGAATGTACAAAAGCTGGAAACATTCCCCTTGAAATGTGGCACCAGACAAGGATGCCCTCTCTCACCACTCCTATTCAATATAGTACTAGAATTTCTAGCCAGAGCAATCAGGCAAGAAAAAGAAATAAAGGGCATTCAAATAGGAAAGGAGGAAGTCAAATTGTCTCTATTTGCAGATGACATTATTTTATATCTGGAAGACCCCATCGTCTCAGCCCCAAATCTCCTGAAACTGATAAGCAGGTTCAGCAAAGTCTGAGGATACAAAATCAATGTGAAAAAATCACATGCATTCCTATACAGCAATAACAGATTTAAAAAGAGACAAATCAAGAGCAAACTTCCATTCACAATTGCCACAAAGAGAATAAAATACCTAGGAATACAACTAACAAGTAATGTAAAGGGCCTCTTCAAGGAGAACTACAAGCCACTGCTCAACGAAATGAGAGAGGACACAAACAGATGGAGAAACATTCCATGTTCATGGTTGGGAAGAATCAATATAGTGAAAATGGCCATACTGCCCAAAGAAATTTACAGATTCAATGCCATCCCCATCAAGGTACCAATGACCTTCTTCACAGAACTGGAAAAAATCACCTTAAAATTCATACGGAACCAAAAGAGAACCCGCATAGCCAAGTCAATTCTAAGCAAAAAGAACAAAGCGAGAGACATCAAACTACCAGAGTTCAAATTATACTACAACGCTACAGTAATCAAAACAGTATGGTACTGGTACCAAAACAGAGATATAGACCAATGGAACAGAACAGAGGTCTCGGAGGCAACTCAACATATCTACGATCATCTGATTTTTGACAAACCAGACAAAAACAAGCAATGGAGAAATGATTCCCTGTTCAATAAATGGTGTTGGGAAAGCTGGCTAGACATGTGCAGAAAGCAGAAACTGGACCCCTTCCTGACACTTTACTCTAAAATTAACTCCAGATAGATTAATGACTTAAACATAAGACCTAACACCATAAAAACCCTAGAAGAATATCTAGGCAAAACCATTGAGGAGATAGGTGTAGGCAAGGACTTCATGACCAAAACACCAAAAGCATTGACAACAAAAGCCAAAATAGACAAATGGGACCTAATCAAACTCCACAACTTCTGCACAGCAAAAGGAACAGCATTAGAGTGAAGTGGCAACCAACAGAATGGGAAAATTTTTTTTCAGTTTACCCATCTGACAAAGGGCTGATATCCAGAATTTACAAAGAACTAAAACAGATTTGCAAGAAAAAAACTAACAACCGCATTCAAAATTGAGCAAAGGATATGAACAGATTCTTTACCAAAGAAGCCATACATGAGGAAAACAAACATATGAAAAAATGCTCATCATCACTGGTCATCAGAGAAATGCAAATCAAAACTACATTGAGATACCATCTCATGCCAGTTAGAATGGTGATCATTAAAAAATCTGGAGACAACAGATGCTGGAGAGGATGTGGAGAAATAGGAACACTTTTGCACTGTTGGCTGGAGTGCAAATTAGTTCAACCATTGTGGAAGACAGTGTGGCGATTCTTCAAGGACATAGAAATAGAAATTCCTTTTGACTCAGCAATCCCATTACTGGGTATATATCCAAAGGATTACAAATCGTTCTCCTATAAGGACACATGCACCCGAAAGCTCATTGCAGCACTGTTTACAATAGCAAAGATCTGGAACCAACCGAAATGCCCATCAATGATAGACTGGACAGGGAAAATGTGGCCCATATACACCATGAAATAGTATGCAGCCATCAAAAACGATGAGTTCGTGTCCTTTATAGAGACATGGATGAAGCTGGAAACCATCATTCTCAGCAAACTGACAGAAGAGCAGAAGATCAAACACTGCATGTTTTTTTTTT
>NW_016108185.1:69334-77633 GCF_001604975.1 Cebus imitator | reverse complement strand
TCGATCTCTTGACCTCGTGATCCACCCGCCTCGGCCTCCCACAGTGCTGGGATTACAGGCTTGAGCCACCGCGCCTGGCCCAACACTGCATGTTTTCATTCATAGTTGGGTGTTGAACAATGAGAACACATGGACACAGGGAGAGGAGCACTACACACTGGAGTCAGTTGCGGGGAAATAGGGAAGTGACAGTGGGGCGTGGGGAGCTGGGGAGAAATAGCAAGGGGGAGAGATGCCAGTGGTAGGAGATGGAGAGGAAGGCAGCAAAACATAGTGCCAGTGTGTACTTATGGAATAATCTTGCATGTTCTTCACATGTACCCCAAAACATAAAATGCAATAAAAAGTAAATGGAAAAAAAAAAAAAAAAGAAAAGGTTTCTGAACTGCTACATTCACACATCAGTTTAACACTGAAAGTTGAATATACGCCTTGACTGTCATTCTGCTAGACAGCTCCGTTTTTAAGTGCAACATATTTCTAATTACACCCTATAAATCCATTCACTCAATAATATCCAAATGCAGCTTTTAAAGGAAACGTGTTTCTAACTGGCTGAATTTAAAGAAAGATGCAATTTCCTAAGATGAATGAACACACAGCAAAGCAGTTTAAATGATTCGTATCACCTATGTTGTAGAAGCGGTCTTACCGTGATTTCTTATGTGCCGGTATATGTCTGGAATTATCTGTTTTTAAATTCCCCAAAGAAAGGGCTTCTTTACTGTTACATTCACATATCAGTTTAAAATTGTAAGTCGCATATACACCTTGAGAATCATTCTGCTAGATAGCTCCGTTTTTATTTTAGAGCCAGATATTTCTCATTACACACTGTACTCCCATTGACTCAGGAATATCCAAGCGCAGCTTTTAGAAGAATCGTGTTTCTAACTCACCAAACCCAAACATAGACGCAACTTCCTAAGGTGAAGGAAAACACAGCAGAGCAGTTTGAAAGGTGCGTTTTTCCTGAGGTTTAGAAGTGATCCTGTCACTAATTCTTATGTATCTGTATATGGCTGGAAATATCTCTTTCTAGACTCTCCAAAGAAAGGGTTTCTGAACTGCTACATTTACACATCAGTTTAACTCTGCAAGTTGAATATACACCTTGACAATCATTCCGCTATATAGTTCTGTTTTTGTTTTAGACAGAGATATTTCTCATTACACCCTATGCTCCCATTCACTCAGGAATATCCAAACGCAGCTTTTAAAGAAACTTGTTTCTAATTCGATAAATCTAAACATGGATGCAACTTCCTGAGGTGAATGAACACACAGCAGAGCAGTTTGAAAGATACGTTTCACTTGTGTTTTAGACACCATCTTACCGATAATATTTATATATCTGGATATGGCTGTAAATATGTATTTCTAGATTCTCCAAAGAAAGGGTTTCTGAACTGCTACAAGCACACATCAGTTTAAGTCTGTAAGTTGAAAACACAGCTTCACAATCATGCTGCTACATAACTCCGTTTTTTTTTTTAGAGCCAGATATTTCTCATTACACCGTATACTCCCATTCCCTCAGGAATATGCAAACGCAGCTTTTAGAAGAAAGGTGTTTCTAACTCGATGAATCTAAACATAGATGCAACTTCCGAAGGTGAACGAACACACAGCAAAGCAGTTTCAAATATACCTTTCTCCAGTGTTTTAGACTCGATCTTACCACTACTTCTTACATATGTATAAATGGCTGAAAATATATGTTTCCGCATTCTCCAAAGAAAGGGTTTCTGAACTGCTGCATTCACACATCAGTTTAAGTCTGTAAGTTGAATATACACCTTGACATTCATTTTGCTAGATAGCTCCGTTTTTGTTTTAGAGCCAGATATTTGTCATTACAGCCTATACTCCCATTCACTCAGGCATATCCAAACGCAGCTTTTAGAAGAAACGTGTTTCTAACTCGATGAATCTAAACATAGATGTAACTTCCTAAAGTGAACGAACACACAGCAGAGCAGTTTGAAAGATACGTTTCTTCTGTGTCTCAGACGCGATTTTATCTCTAATTCTTTTATACACCTGTATATGGCTGCAAATATCTGTTTCTAGATTTTCTATAGAAAGGGTTTCTAAATTGCTACGTTCACACATCTGTTAACTGTGTACGTTGAATACACACCTTGACAATCATTCTGCCAGATTGCTCCATTTTTGTTTTATAGCCAGATATTTCTCATTACACCCTATATTTCCATTCACTCAGGAATATCCAAATCCAGCTTTTAGAAAAAACGTGTTTCTAACCCAACTAATCTAAACATAGATGGAACTTCCTAAGGTGAAAGAACACACAGCAGAGCAGTTTGAAAGATATGTTTCACCTGTGTTTTAGACGCGATCTGACTGCTAATTCTTATATAACAGTATGGCTGGAAATATCTGTTTCTAGGTTCTCCAGAGACAAGGTTCCTGAACTGCTACATTCACACATCAGTTTAACTGTGTATGTTGAATACACAGCTTGAAAATCATTCTGCTAGATAGCTCCGTTTTTGTTTTAGAGCGTAATATTTCTCATTACCCCCTATACTCCCATTCACTCAGGCATATCCAAACGCAGCTTTTAGAAGAAACGTGCTTCTAATTCGATGAATCTAAACATAGATGCAACTTCCTAAGGTGAATGAACACACAGCAGAGCAGTTTCAAATATTCGTTTCACCTGTGTTTTAGATGCTTCCTTACCGCAAATTATTATATATACCTGTATATGGCTGGAAATATCTGTTTCTAGATTCTCCAAAAAGGGTTTTGAACTGCTACATTCACACATTCGTTTAAATCTGTATGTTGAATATCCACGTTGACTATCCGCCAGATAGGTCCGTTGTTGGTTTATAGCCAGATATTTCTGATTACACACTATACTCCCATTCACTCAGGAATATCCAAACACAGCTTTTAGAAGAAACGTGTTTCTAAGTCGCTGAAACTAATGATAGATGCAACTTCCTAAGGTGAACAAATACGCAGCAGAGCAGTTTGAAAAATACGTTTCACCTGTGTTTTAGACATGATCTTTCTGCTAATTCTTATGTACCTGTATATGTCTGGAAATATCTGTTTCTACATTCTTCAAAGAAATGGTTTCTGAACTGCTACATTCACCTATCAGTTTAACTCTGTATGTCGAATATACACCTTGACATTCATTCTGCTAGAGAGGTCCGTTTTTGTTTTAGAGCCAAATGTTTCTCATTACACCCTATACTCCCATTCACTCAGGAATATCCAAAGGCAGCTTTTAGAAGAAACGTGTTTCTAACTCACGGAATATAAACATAGATTCAACTTCCTAAGGTGAATGAACACAAAGCAGAGCAGTTTGAAAATTACGTTTCACTTGTATTTTAGAAGCGATCTTACCACTAATTCTTATATACCTGTGTATGGCTGGAAATATCTGTTTCTAGATGCTCCAAAGAAAGGTTTCTGTACTGCTACATTCACAGATCAGTTTCACTCCGTAAGATCAATATGCACCTAGAAAATCACTGTGCTAAATAGTTCCGTTTTTTTTTGAGAGCCAGATATTTCTCATTACACCACATGCTCCCATTGACTCAGAAATATCTGAAAGAAGCTTTTAGAAGAAATATGTTTCTAACTGGCTGAATAAAACATAGATGCATCTTCCTACGGTGAACGAACACACAGCAGGGCAGTTTGAAAGATACGTATCACATGTGTTTTAGACGTGATCTAGGCTTTAGATCTTATATACCTCTATAGGGGTGGAAATATCTCTTTCTAGATTCTCCAAAGAAAGCGTTTCTGAAATGGTACATTCACATATCAGTTTAACTCTGTAAGTTGAATGCTCACCTAGACAATCATTCTGCTATTTAGTTAAATTTTGGTTTTAAGCCAGATATTTCCAATTACACCCTATGCTCCCATTCACTCAATAATATGCAAACGCAGCCTTCAGAAGAAATGTATTTCTAACTCGCTGAATCTAAACATAGGTGCAACTTCCTAAGGGGAATGGACACACAGCAGAGCAGTTAGAAATATACGTTTCTCCTGTGTTTTAGACGCGATGTTACCGCTAATTATTATATGCATATGACTGTATACGCTGAAAATATCTGTTTCTAGATTCCGCAAAGACAGGTTTTCTGAACTGCTACATTGAGAAATCAGTTTTACTCTGTAAGTTGAATATACACCTTGACTATCATTCTGCTAGATAGCTCCGTTTCTGCTTTAGAGCCAGAAATTCCTCATTACACGCTATACTCTCATTCACTCAGGAATATCCAAACGCAGCTTTTAGAAGAAACGTGTTTCTAAGTCGCTGAATCAAAACATAGATGCAACCTCCTAAGGTGAACGAATACACAGCAGAGCAGTTTGAATGATATGTTTCACCTGTGTTTTACAATCGATCTTACCTGTAATTCTCATATGCCTGTATATGGCTAGAAATATCTGTTTCTATTCTCCAAAGAAAGAGTTTCTGAATTGCTACATTCACACATAATTTTAACTCTGTAAGTTGAATATACACCTTGTCTATCATTCTGCTAGATAGTTCCATTTTTGTTTTAGAGCCAGATATTTCCCGTTACACCCTATACTCCCATTCACTCAGGAATATCCAAACGCAGCTTTTAGAAAAAACGTGTTTCTAACTCGGGGAATATAAACATAGATGCAGCCTCCTAAGGTGAACGAAGACACAGCAGAGCAGTTTGAATGATACGTTTCACCTGTGTTTTACATGCAATCTTACGGCTAATGCTTACATACCTGTATATGGCTCAAAATATTTGTTTCTAGATTCTCCAAAGAAAGGGTTTCTGAACTGCTATATTCACACGCCAGTTTACCTCTGTAAGTTGAATATACACCTTCACAATCATTCTGCTAGATAGCTCCGTTTTTGTTTAGAACCAGATATTTCTCATTAAACCCTATACTGCCAATCACTCAGGAATGACCAAAAGCAGCTTTTAGAAGAAATGTGTTTCTAACTTGCAGACTATAAACATAGATGCAACTGCCTAAGTTGAACGAACTGACAGCACAGCAGTTTTAAAGATACGTTTCACCTGTGTTTTAGACGCAATCTTACCGCTAATTCCTATATACATATATATGGCTGGAAATATTTGTTTGTAGATTCTCCAAAAAAGGGTTTCTGATCTGCTACATTCACCCATCAGTTTTATCATGTAAGTTGAATATACCCCTTTACAATCATTCTGCTAGATAGCTCCGTTTTTGTTTTAGAGCCAGATATTTCTCATTACACCCTATACTCACATTCAATCAGGAATATCCAATTGCAGCTTATAGAAGAACCATATTTCTAACTCAATGAATCTAAATATAGATGCAACTTCCTAAGAATAATGAACACACAGCAGAACAGCCAGATATTTCTCATTACACCCTGTACTCCCATTCACTCTGGAATATCCAAACGCAGCTTTTAGAAGAAACGTGTTTCTACCTCGCTGCTTCTAAACATAAATGCAATATCCTAAGGTGAACGAACACACAGCAGAGCAGTTTGAAATAGACGTTTCACCTGCGTTTTAGATGAGATTTTACCTCTACTTCTTATATAACTGTATATGGCTGGAAGTATCTGTTCCTAGATTCTCCAAAGAAAGGGTTTCTGAAGTGCTACTTTCGCACATTAGTTTAACTCTGTAAATTGAATATACACCTAGACAATCATTCTGCTAGATAGCGCCTTTTTTTTTTTTTTCAGAGCCGGATATTTCTCATTACACCCTTTACTCCCTTTCACTCAGGAATATCCAAAGGCAACTTTTAGAAGAAAAGTGTTTCTAACTGGCTGAATCTAAGCAGACATTCAACTTCCTAAGGTGAACGCACACACAGCAGCGCAGCTTGAAGTAAACCTTTTACCTGTGTTTTAGGCGTGATCTTACTGGTAATTCTTATGTACTTGTATATGGCTAGAAATATCTGTTTCTAGATTCTCCAATTACAGGGTTTTGAACTGCTGCATTCACATATCACTTTTACTCTGTAAGTTGAATACACACCTTAACAATCATTCTGCTAGATAGCTCCGTTTTTGTTTTAGAGCCAGATATTTCTTATTACACCTTATACAGCCTTTCACTCAGGAATGTCGAAAAGTAGCTTTTAGAAGAAAGGTATTTCTAACTCGCTGAATCTGAACACAGATGCAACTCCCTAAGGTGAACGAACGCACAGCAGAGCAGTTTGAAAATATGTTTCCCCTCTGTTTTAGAGCGATATTACCGCTAATTCTTATATACCTGTATATGGCTAGAAAGATCTGTTTCTACTATAAGGACACGTGCACACAAATGTTCATTGCAGCACTGTTTACAATAGCAAAGACCTGGAACCAACCCAAATGCCCATCGATGATAGACTGTATAGGGAAAATGTGGCACATATACACCATGGAATATTATGCAGCCATCAAACGATGAGTTTGGGTCCTTTGAAGGGACATGGATGAACCTGGAAACCATCATTCTCAGCAAACTGACAGAAGAGCAGAAGATCAAACACCGCATGTTCTCACTCATAGGCGGGTGTTGAACAATGAGAACACATGGACACAGGGAGGGGAGCACTACACACTGGGGTCAGTTGGGGGGAAATAGGGGAGGGACGGTGGGGGGTGGGAAGCTGGGGAGAGATAGCAAGGGGAGAAATGCCAGATGTAGGTGATGGGGAGGATGGCAGCAAATCGCACTGCCACGTGTGTTACTATGCAACAATTTTGCATGTTCTTCAGATGTACCCCAAAACCTAAAATGCAATAAAATAAATAAACGGGAAAAATAAAGAAATATCTGTTTCTAGATTCTCGAAAGAAAGGCTTTCTGAACTGCTATATTCACTCATGAATTTCACTCTGTAAGTTGAATATAGATCTTGACAATCATTCCACCAGATACCTCCGTTTCTGCTTTAGAGTCAGAAATTTCTCATTACACCCTATACTCCCATTCACTCAGGAATGTCCCAACACAGATTTTAGAAGAAACATGTTTGTAACTCGCTGAATCTCAGCATAGATACAACTTCCTAAGATGAAAGAACACACAGCAGAGTAGTTTGAGAGATACGTTTCACCTGTGTTTTAGATGCAATCTTACCGCTAATTCTTATATAACTATATATGGCTGGAAATATATCTATCCAGATTTTCCAAAAAAAGGGTTTCTGAACTGCTACACTCACACATCTGTTTATCTCTCTAAGTTGAATATACACCTAGAAAATCATTCTGCTAGAGAGGCTCCCTCTTAACAGAGGCAGTCCACCATTGCTGAGGCAGTTCTAACTACACTCATATAAACAGGACTGCAGGAAAGTTCACTCAGCAGCAGGGCAGAGCTCACAGCAGATCAGCAAAGCCTCTATAGGCAGACAGTGACTAAGTTGCCCCCTTGCTGGACAGGGTAGCTCTGAATGAAAAAAAAAAGGGGGAAAGCAGCAGCATAACCGAAACTCATAGAGACCTAAATCCCTGGGACAGAGCACTGGGGAACAAAAAGCAGTTTATGAGTTCTGTTGAAGCAGGCTTAAACGTTCCTGCCCTGCAGCTCTGAATGAACAACAGAGTTCACAGCTCAGCATTTGAGCTCCTATAAAGAGGAGACCATCTCCTCGAGCAGCTCTCTGAACGCTGTATATCCAAAGAGCCAACTCATAAAGGAGGGATCAGACTGACACTTGGCTGGTATCCTTCTGGGGCAAAGATAGCAGAAGAAGAAAACTGGTAACAACCGTTACTGTTCAGCAGCTACTGCAGGTGAACACCAGGAAAGCAGGGCCTGGAGTGGACCTCAGCAGACCTACAACAGAGGGGCCAGACTGTCAGAAGGAAAACCAAGAACCAGAAATAACCTCATCATCAAGAAACAGAATGTCCACTCAGAGACCCAATCTGAAAGCCAGCATCTACAAAGTTGACAGGTGGATAAATCCATAAAGATGGGAAGAAACCAGCGCAAAAGAAACCAGAGCACCTCTACTCCTAAAAGGGATCACAACTCCTCACCAGCAAGGGAACAAGGATGGATGGAGAACGAGTGTGATGAAATGACAGAATCAGACTTCAGAAGGTGAGTAGCAAGAAACTTCGGTGAACATAAAGAACATGTTCTAACCCAGTGCAAAGAAACTAAGAACGTTGAAAAGAGATTTAACGATATGCTAATGAGAATGGACAAAATATAAAGGAACATAAATGAATTGATGGAGCTGAAAAACGCAACACGAGAACTTAGTGAAGCATGCACAAGTA
>NW_016108185.1:66048-67161 GCF_001604975.1 Cebus imitator | reverse complement strand
TAAAAAGGAATGAACAAAGTCACCAGGAAATGTGGGACTATGCGATGAAGAGAATGAATCCAAGCTGGAAAATACTCTTCAGGGTATTATCCAGGAAAACTTCCCCAACTTAGCAAGGCAGGCAAACATTCAAGTCCAGGGAATACAGAGAACACCACAGAGATATTCGTCAAGAAGAGCAACCCCAAGGCACATAATCGTCAGATTCACCATGAAGGAAAAAATACTAAGGGCAGCCAGAGAGAAATGTCGGATTACCCACAAAGGGAAGCCCATCAGACTCACAGCAGATCTCTCAGCAGAAACCCTACAAGCCAGAAGAGAGTGCAGGCAATATTCAACATCTTAAAGAAAAGAACTTTCAACCCAGAATCTCCTATCCAGCCAAACTAAGCTTCATAAGTGAAGGAAAAATAAAATCCTTTGGGAACATGCAAGTACTCAGAGATTTAGTCACCACCAGGCTAGCTATACAGGAGCTCCTGAAAGAGGCTCTACAGATATAAAGGAACAAGAAGTACCAGCTCAACTAAAGGGCAAAACACCCAGATAGCACCAAAATGGCAGTATCAAATTTGCACATAACAATATTAACCCTAAATGTAAATGGACTGAATGCTCCAATCAAAAGACACAGACAGGTAAATTGCATAAAAAGCAAAAACCCATCAGTGTGTTGTATCCAGGAATCCCATCTCACATACAAGGTTACAAAAAGGCTCAAAATAAAGGGATGGAGGAAGATTTACCAAGCAAATGGAGAGCAAAAAAAAAGTAGGAGTCGCAATTCTCATCTCTGATAAATTAGACTTTAAAGCAACAAGATGAAAAGACACAAAGAAGGACATTACATAACGGTAAAAGGATCAATGAGCAAGAAGAGCTAACGATCCTAAATATATACACACCTAATACAGGAGCACCCAGATACATAAGGCAAGTTCTTAATGACTTACAAAGAGACTTAGACTCCCACACAATAATAGTGGGAGACGTTAACACACCATTGTCAATATTAGACAGATCAACCAGAAAGGAAATTAACAAGGATATCCAGGACTTGAACTCAGACCTGGACCAAGCAAACCTAATAGACATTTACAGAACTCTCCA
>NW_016108185.1:63480-65844 GCF_001604975.1 Cebus imitator | reverse complement strand
AAATAAAGATGTTCTTCGAAACGAATGAGAATGAAGACACAACATACCAGAATCTCTGGGACACATTTAAAGCGGTTGCTAGAGGAAAATATACAGCAATAAGTGCCCACATGAGAAGCAAGGAGAGATCAAAAATTGACACCCTATCGTCAAAACTGAAAGAGCTAGAGGAGCAAGATGAAAAAAACTCAAAGCCTAGCAGAAGACAATAAATAGCTAAGATCAGAGCAGAACTGAAGGAGATAGAGACACAAAAAACCCTTCCAAAAATCAATAGATCCAGCAGCTGGTTTTTTTAAAAGATCAACAAAATAGAAAGATCTCTAGCCAGATTAATAAAAAGGAAAAGAGAGAATGACAAAATTGAATCAATAAAAAAGGATAAAAAGGATATCACCACAGATTCCACAGAAATTCAATACATCGTCAGAGATTATTAGAAACAACTCTATGCACATAAACTAGTAAACCTGGAAGAAATGGATGAATTCCTGGACACTTGCCACCTCCCAAGCCTAAACAAGGAAGAAGCTGAAACCCTGAACAGACACATAACAAGGTCTGAAGTTGAGGCAGCAATTAAGAGCTTACCACCCAAAAAAAGCCCAGGTCCAGACGGGTTCACAGCCGAATTCTACCAGGCATACAAAGAGGAGTTGGTACCATTCCTTCTGAAACTATTCCAAACAATACAAAAAGAGGGAATTCTTCCTAAATCATTTTACGGGACCAACATCATCCTGATTCTAAAACCCGGCAGAGACTCAACAAGAAAAGAAAACTTCAGGACAATATCCATGATGAACATAGATGCAAAAATCTTCAATAAAATACTGAAAAGCCGACTGCAACAGTAGATCAAAAACCTTATCCACCATGATCAAGTAGGCTTCATCCCAGTGATGCAATCCTGGTTCAACATACGCAAGCCTATAAACGTGATTCACCACATAAACAAAACGAAAGACAAAAACCACATGATTATCTCAATTGATGCAAAGAAGGCCTTTGACAAAATTCAACAACGCTTTATGCTAAAAACCCTCAATAAGCTAGGTATTGACTGAACGTATCTCAAATAATAAAAGCTACTTATAATAAACCAACAGCCAATATCATACTGAATGGGCAAAATCTGGAAGCATCCCTCTTGAAATGTGGCACCAGACAAGGATGCCCTCTCTCACCACTCCTATTCAGTATAGTATTAGAAGTTCTAGCCAGAGCAATCAGGCAAGAAAAAGAAATAAAGAACATTCAAATAGGAAAGGAGGAAGTCAAATTGTCTCTATTTGCAGACGACATGATTGTATATATAGAAGACCCCATCGTCTCAGCCCAAAATCTCCTGAAACTGATAAGCAAGTTCAGCAAAGCCTCAGGATACAAAATCAATGTGCAAAAATCACATGCATTCCTATACATCAATAACAGACTTAAAGAGAGTCAAATCAAGAACAAACTTCCATTCAAAATTGCCACAAAGAGAATAAAATACCTAGGAATACAACTAACAAGATACGTAAAGGACCTCTTCAAGGAGAACTACAAGCCACTGCTCAACGAAATAACAGAGGACACAAACAGGTGGAAAACATTCCATGTTTATGTTTAGGAAGAATCAATATCGTGAAAATGGCCATACTGCCCAAAGTAATTTACACATTCAATGCCGTCCCCATCAAGCTACCATTGACCATCTTCACAGAACTGGAGAAAATCACCTTAAACTTCAAATGGAACCAAAAGATAGCCTGCAGAGCCAAGCCAATTGTAAGCAAAAAGAACAAAGCAGGAGGCATCAAATTACCGGATTTCAAACTATACTACATGGCTACATTATACAAAACAGCATGGTACTGTTACCAAAACAAAGATATAGACAAATGGAACAGAACAGAGGTCTCCGAGGCAACACAACCTATGTACAACCATCTGATCTTTGACAAACCAGACAAAAACAAGCAATGGAGAAAGGATTTCCTGTTCAATAAATGGTGTTGGGAAAGCTGGCTAGCCATGTGCAGAAAGCAGACACTGGACCCCTTCCTGACACATTACAATAAAATTAACTCCAGATGGATTAAAGACTTAAACGTAAGACCTAACACCATAAAAACCCTAGAAGAAAATCTAGGCAAAACCATTGAGGAAATAGTTGTAGGCAAGGACTTCATGACCAAAACACCAAAAGCATTCACAACAAAAGCCAAAATAGACAAATGGGACCTCCCCAGCTTCTGCACAGCAAAAGAAACAATCATTAGAATGAATCGGCTACCAAAACTATGGTAAAATTATTGCAGTTTACCCATCTGACAAAGGGCTGATATCCAGAATTTACAAAGAAATAAAACAGATTAA
>NW_016108185.1:56763-62743 GCF_001604975.1 Cebus imitator | reverse complement strand
ATAGCAGGGGGAGAGATGCCAGGTGTAGGTGATGGGGAGGAAGGCGACAAATCACACTGCCACGTGTGTACCTATGCAACAATCTTGCATGTTCTTCACATGTACCCCAAAACCTGAAATACAATAAAATAAATAAATGGGAAAAAAAATCATTCTGCTAGATAGCTCAGGTTTTGTTTTAGAGCCAGATATTTCTCATTACACCCTATACTCCCATATACTCAGGAATAACCAAATGCAGCATTTAGAGAAAACGTGTTTCTAACTCACTGACTCTAAACATACATGCAACTTCCTAAGTCGCACGAACTGACAAGAGAGTAGTTTTAAAGATACGTTTCACCTGTGTTTTAGATGCCATCTTACTGATAATTCCTATATATCTGTAAATGTCTAGAAATATCTGTTTATACATTCACCAAAGAAAGGGTTCCTGAACTGCTACATTCACACATCAGTTTACCATGCAAGTTGAATATACACCTTGACAATCATCCTGCTAGATCACTCCGTTTTTGTTTTAGTGAGAGATAATTTTCATTACAACCTACACTCACATTCACTGAGGAATATCAAAACACAGCTTTTAGAAGAACTGTGTTTCCAACTCGCTGAATCTCAACATAGATGCAACATCCTAAGATGAAAGAACACACAGCAGAGCAGTTTGAATGATACGTGTCACCTGTGTTTTAGATGCGATCTTACCGCTAATTATTATATACCTATATATGGCTACATGTATCTCTTTCTAGATTCTCCAAAGAAAGGGTTCCTGACCTGTTACATTCACACATCACTTTTACTCTGTAAGTTGAATATACGCCTTTACAATCATTCTGCTATATAGCTTCGTTTTTGTTTTAGAGCCAGATATTTCTCATTACACCCTATACTCCCATTCACTCAGGAATGCCCAAATGCAGCTTTTGGAAGAAACGTGTTTCTAACTCGCTGCATTTAAACATAGATGCAATCTCCTAAGGTGAACAAACACAGCAGAGCAGTTTGAAAGATACGTTTCAGCTGTGTTTTACACGCTTTCTTTCCACTAATTCTTTTTTTTTCTTATTTTTCTTTTTTCCCCCATTTATTTATTTTATTGCATTTTAGGTTTGGGGGTACATGTGAAGAACATGCAAGACTGTTGCAAGGTACACACTTGGCAGTGTTATTTGCTGCCTTTCTCTCCATCACCTACATGTAGCATCTCTCCCCTTGCTATCTCTCGCCACCTCCCCACCCCCCCCCTTCCTTCTCCTATTTCCCCCCACTGCACCCAGTGTGTAGTGCTCCCCTCCCTGTGTCCATGTGTTTTCATTGTTCAACACCCGCCTGAGTGAGAACGTGAGGTGTTTGATCTGCTCTTCTGTCAGTTTGCTGAGAATGATGGTTTCCAGGTTCATCCATGTTCCTACACAGGACAAAAACTGATCATTGTTGATGGCTGCATAACATTCCATGGTGTATATGTGCCACATTCTCCCTGTCCAGTCTATCATCGATGGGCATTTGGGTTGGCTCCAGGTTTTTTCTATTGTAAACAGTGCTGCAATGAACATTCCTGTGCATGTGTCCTTATATACCTGTATATGACTGGAAATATCTGTTTTTAGATTCTCCAAAGAAAGGGTTTCTGCATTCCTACATACACACATCAGTTTAACTCTGTAAGTTGAATATACACCTTGACAATTACTCTTCTAGGTAGCTCTGTTTTTGGTATAGAGCCAGATATTTCTCATTACACCCTATACTCCCATTCACTCGGGAATATCTAAACTCAGCATTTAGTAAAAATGTGTTTCTAACTCGCTGAATCTAAACATAGATGCAACTTCCTACGGTGAACGAACTGACAGCAGAGCAATTTTAAAGATACGTTTCACCTGTATTTTAGGCACGATTTAATGCTAATTCTTATATACCTGTATATGGCTGGAAATATCTGTTTCTAGATTCTCTAAAGACAGGGTTTCTGAACTGCTACATTCACATGTCAGTTTTACTCTGTATGTTGAATATACTCCTTGACAATCATTCTGTTAGATAGCTCCATTTTTCTTTTAGAGCCACATATCTCTGATTACACCCTATACTCCCATTCACTCTAGAATATCCAAAGCAGCTTTTAGAAGAAACGTGTTTCTAACTGGGTGAATCTAAACATAGATGCAACTTCCTAACGTGAACGAACACAATGCAGAGCAGTTTGAAATATACGTTTCACCTGTGTTTCAGACGTGATCTTACTGCTAATGCTTATATGCCTGTGTATGGCTGGAAACATATGTTTCTAGATTCTCCAAAGAAAGGGTTTCTGAACTGCTACATTCACACACCAGTTGTTCTCTGTAAGTTGAATATACACCTTGACAATCATTCTGCTAGATAGCTCCGTTTTCATTTTAGAGCCAGATATTTCCATTACACCCTATACTCCGATTCACTCAGGAATATCCAAACACAGATTTTAGAAGAAACGTGTTTCTAACTCGCTGAATCTAAATATAGATGCAACCTACTAAGGTGAATGAAAACACAGCAGAGCAGTTTGAAAGATACGATTCACCTGTGTTTTAGATGCGATTGTACCACTAATTCTTATATAACTGTATATGGCTGGAAATGTGTTTCTAGATTCTCCAAAGAAAGGGTTTCTGAACTGCTACATTCACACATCAGTTTTATCATGTACGTTGAATATACACCTTGACAATAATTCTGCTAGATAGCTCCGTTTTTGTTTCAGAGCCCAATATTTCTCATTACACCCTATATTCCCATGCACTCAGGAATATACAAATGCAGCTTTTAGAAGAAACGTGTTTCTAACTGGATGAATCTAAACATAGATGCAACTTCCCAAGTGAATGAACACAAAGCAGAGCAGTTTGAAACATACGTTTCACCTGTATTTTAGACACGATCTTACCCCTAATTCTTATATACTTGTATATGGCTGGAAATATCGGTTTCTACACTGTCCAAAGAAAGGGTTTCTGAACTTCTACATTCACACATCAGTTTAACTCCGTAAGTCCAATATACACCTAGACAATCATTCTGCTAGGTAGCTCCATTTTTGTTTTAGAGCCAGATATTTCTCATTACACCCTATACACGAATTCGCTCATTAATATCCTAATGAAGCTTTCAGAAGAAGGGTGTTTCTAACTCACTGAATCTAAACATATTTGCAATGTGCTAACGTGAACAAACGCACAGTAGAGCAGTTTGAAAGATACATTTCACCTGTGTTTTAGACGCGATCTTACCACAAAATTCTTATATGCCTGTGTATGGCTGGAAATATCTGTTTCTGGATCCTCCAAGAAAGGGTCTCTGAACAGCTACATTCACACATCAGTTTTATTCTGTAAGTTGAATTTACACCTTGACAATAATTCTACTAGATAGCTTCGTTTTTGCTTTAGAGCCAGATATTTCTCATTACACCCTGTACTCCCATTCACTCAGGAATATCCAAACGCAGCTTTTAGAAGAAAAGTGTTTCTAACTCGCTGAATCTAAACATAGATACAACTTCCTGAGTTGAACGTACTGACAGCAGAGTAGTTTTAAATATACGTTTCACCTGTGTTTTAGACGCTATCTTACTGCTAATTCCTCTATAGCTGTGTGTAGCTGGAAATATCTGTTTCTTTTTTTTCCCCCATTTATTTATTTTATTGCATTTTAGGCTTTGGGGTACATGTGAAGTACATGAAAATTGTTACATAGGTACACATGTGGCAGTGTGATTTGCTGCCTTCCTGCCCATCACCTACATCTAGCATTTTTCCCCTTGCTATCTCTCCCCATCTCCCCACCCCCACCTTCCCTCCCCTATTTCCCCCCAGCTGACCCCAGTGTGTCGTGCTCCCCTCCCTGTGTCCATGTGTTCTCATTTTTCAACACCCGCCTATGAGATAACATACAGTGTTTGATCTTCTGCTCTTCTGTCATTTTGCTGAGAATGATGCTTTCCAGGTTCATCCATGTTCCTACAAAGGACCCAAACTCATCGTTTTTGATGGCTGCATAATATTCCATAGTGTATATGTGCCACATTTTCCCTATCCAGTCTGTCATCGATGGGCATTTGGGTTGGTTCCAGGTCTTTGCTATTGTAAACAGTGGTGCAATCAACATTCTTATGCACGTGTCCTTATAGTAGAAGGATTTGTAACCCTTTGGATAGATACCCAGTAATGGGATTGCTGGGTCAAATGGAATTTATATTTCTATGTCCTTGAGGAATTGCCATACTGTCTTCCACAATGGTTGAACTAATTTACACTCCCACCAACAGTGCAAAAGTGTTCATGTTTCTCCACATCCTCTCCAGCATCTGTTGTCTCCAGATTTTGTAATGATCGCCATTCTAACTGGTGTGTGATTGTATCTCAGTGTTGTTTTGATTTGCCATTCTCTGATGACCAGTGATGATGAGCATTTTTTCATGTTTCTTGGCCTCATGTATATCTTCTTTTGTAAAGTGTCTGTTCATATCCTTTGCCCACTTTTGAATGGGCTTGTTAGTTTTTTTCTTGTAAATCTGTTTTAGTTCTTTGTAAATTCTGGATATCAGCCCTTTGTGAGATGGGTAAACTGCAAAAATTTTTTTTCCGATTCTGTTGGTTGCCGATTCACTCTAATGACTGTTTCTTTTGCTGTGCAGAGGCTGTGGAGTTTGATTAGGACCCATTTGTCTATTTTGGCTTTTGTTGTCAATGCTTTTGGTGTTTTGGTCATGAAGTCCTTGCCTACACCTATGTCCTGAATGGTTTTGCCTAGATTTTCTTTTAGGGTTTTTTATGGTGTTACGTCTTATGTTTAAGTCTTTAATCCATCTGGAGTTAATTTTATTGTAAGGTGTCAGGAAGGGGTCCAGTTTCTGCTTTCAGCACATGGTTAGCCAGCTTTTCCAACAGTGTTTATTGAACAGGGAATCCTTTCCCCATTGCTTGTTTTTGTCTGGTTTGTCAAAGATCAGATGCTTGTAGGTATGTTTTGTTGCCTCCGAGCCCTCTGTCTGTTCCATTGGTCTATATCTCTGTTGTGGTACCAGTACCATGCTGTTTTGATTACTGTAGCCTTGTAGTATAGTTTGAAGTCCGGTAGTGTGATGCCTCTGCTTTGTTCTTTTTGCTTGGAATTGACTTGTCTATGCGGGCTCCCTTTTGGTTCCATATGATGTTTAAGGTGATTTTTTCCAGTTCTGTGAAAAAGGTCATTGGTAGCTTGATGGGGATAGCATTGAATCTGTAAATTACTTTGGGCAGTATGGCCATTTTCACGATATTGATTCTCTGTAACCATGAACATGGAATGTTTCTCCATCTGTTTGTGTCCTCTCTTATTTCGTTGAGCAGTGACTTGCAGTTCTCCTTGAGGAGGTCCTTTACGTTTCTTGTTAGTTGTATTCTTAGGTATTGTATTCCCTTTGTGGCAATTGTGAATGGAAGTTTGTTCTTGATTTGCCTCTCTTTAAGTCTGTTATTGGTGTACAGGAATACATGTGATTTTTGCACATTGATTTTGCATCCTGAGAATTTGCTGAACTTGCTTGTCAGTTTCAGGAGATTTTGGGCTGAGGCGATGGGGTCTTCTAAATATACAATAATGTCGTCTGCAAATAGAGACAATTTGACTTCCTCCTTTCCTATTTGAATGCCCTTTATTTCCTTTTCTTGCTTGATTGCTCTGGCTAGAACTTCTAATACTATATTGAATAGCAGTGGTGAGAGGGGGCATCCTTGTCTCGTGCCACATTTCAAAGGGAATGCTTCCAGTTTTTGCCCATTCAGTATGATATTGGTTGTTGGTTTGTCATAAATAGCTTTTATTATTTTGAGATACGTTCCGTCAATACCTAGCTTATTGAGGGTTTTTAGCATAAAGAGCTGTTGAATTTTGTCAAAGGCCTTCTCTGCATCAATTGAGATAATCATGTGTTTTTTGTCTTTGGTTCTGT
>NW_016108185.1:54213-56043 GCF_001604975.1 Cebus imitator | reverse complement strand
AATTTGGTTATTCTCTCTTTTCTTTTTTATTAATCTGGCTAGAGGTCTTTCTATTTTGTTGATCTTTTCAAAAAACCAGCTCCTGGATTTATTGATTTTTTGAAGGGTTTTTTGTGTCTCTACCTCCTTCAGTTCTGTTCTGATCTTAGCTATTTCTTGTCTTCTGCTAGACTTTGAGGTTTTTTGATCTTGCTCCTCTAGCTCTTTCAGTTTTGATGACACGGTGTCAATTTTTGATTTCTCCTTGCTTCTCATGTGGGCTCTTATTGCTATATATTTTCCTCTAGAGACTGCTTTAAATGTGTCCCAGAGATTCTGGTATGTTGTGTGTTCATTCTTGTTGGTTTAGAATAACATCTTTATTTATGCCTTCATTTCATTGTTTATCCAGTCAACATTCAAGAGCAAGTTGTTCAGTTTCCATGAAGCTGTGCTTTTCTGGGTTAGTTTTTGAATTGTGAGTTCTAACTTGATTGCACTGTGGTCTGGGAGACACTTTGTTACGATTTCCGTTCTTTTGCATTTGCTGAGGAGTGATTTTCTCCCAATTATGTGGTCAATATTAGATTAGGTGTGATGTGGTGCTGAGAAGAATGTATATTCTGTGGATTTGGGCTGGAGAGTTCTGTAAATGTCTATTAGGTTTGCTTGGTCCAGGTCTGAGTTCAAGTCCTGGATATCCTTGTTAATTTTCTGTCTGGTTGATCTGTCTAATATTGACAATGGTGTGTTATAGTCTCCCATTATTATTGTGTGGGAGTCTAAGTCTCTTTGTAAGTCATTAAGAACTTGCCTTATGTATCTGGGTACTCCGGTTTTGGGTGCGTATATATTTAGGATCGTTTGCTCTTCCTGTAGCATTGATCATTTTCCCATTATGTATATGTCCTTCTTTGTTTCTTATGATCTTTGCTGCTTTAAAGTCTAATTTATCAGAGATGAGAACTGCGACTCCTGCTTTTTTTTTTGCTCTCCAATTGCTTGGTGAATCTTCCTCCATCCCTTTATTTTGAGCCTTTATGTATTCTTGCATGTGAGATGGGTTCTCTGGATACAGCACACCGATGGGATATGGCTTTTTAATCCAATTTGTCAGTCTGTGTCTTTTGATTGGGGCATTTATTCCATTTACATCTAGGGTTAATATTGTTATGTGCGAATTTGATACTGCCATTTTGGTGCTAGCTGGGTTTTTTGCCCTTTAGTTGAGCTGGTACTTGTTGTTCTTTGTACGTGTAGATCCTCTTTCAGGAGCTCTTGTAGAGCTGGTCTCGTGGTGACTAAATCTCTGATTACTTGCATGTTCCCAAAGGATTTTATTTTTTCTTCACTTATGAACCATAGTTTGTCTGGATAGGAGATTCTGGGTTGAAAGTTCTTTTCTTTAAGGATGTTGAATATTGGCCCCAACTCTCTTCTGGCTTGTAGGGTTTCTGCTGAGAGATCTGCTGTGAATCTGATGGGCTTCCCTTTGTGGGTAACCCAACGTTTCTCTCTGGCTACCCTTAGTATTTTCTCCTTCATTTCAACCCTAGCGAGTCTGATGATTATGTGCCTTGGGGTTGCTCTTCTTGACGAATATCTTTGCGGTGTTCTCTGTATTTTCTGGACTTGAATGTTTGACTGCCTTGCTAGGTTTGGGAAGTTTTCCTGGATAATATCCTGAAGAGTATTTTCCAGCTTGGATTCATTCTCTTCGTCACATTCCGGTATGCCTATCAAATGTAGATTAGGTCTTTTCACATAGTCCCACATTTCTTGGAGATTTTGTTCATTCCTTTTTACCCTTTTTTCTCCCATCTTGCCTTCCCGTTTTATTTCATTGAGTTG
>NW_016108185.1:43846-52657 GCF_001604975.1 Cebus imitator | reverse complement strand
ATGGGCGACTTGCCGTGGCTCCTATCACCAGCCAAAAGGGCACCCGGATTGGTGGAATTTGGACAGTGAACGGCTGCTCCGGGACGCCAACAAAGCAGCTGCACAGGAGAAAGCAGCGACGCCGGCTGGCACAGCTGTGCTAGCCGAAAAGGCCGCGCTGGCGACCTGTGGAGCTCCTCCACCTCGGAATTGCCAAGTCTGTGGGCAATAAAAATGTGGCGTCCACTCACCCTCTGTGCTTTCACTGGGCGCTGCAATCCTGAGCTGTTCCTAAACGGCCATCTTGGGTCCTCTCCGGAAATATCTGTTTCTGGATTCTGCAAAGAAAGGGTTTCTGAACTGGTACATTCACTAATCAGTTTTACCATGTTACTGTAATATACACCTTGACAATAATTCTGCTAGATAGCCCCGTGTTTGTTTTAGAACTAGATATTTCTCATAACACCCTATACTTCCATTCGTTCAGGAATATCCAAATGCAGCTTCTAGAAGAAACATGTTTCTAACTGGCTGAATCTAAACATAGATGCAACTTCCCTAAGGTGAACGAACACACACCAGAGTAGCTTAAAAGATACGATTAACCTGTGTTTTAGATGCCATCTTTCCGCTAATTCTTACATACCTGTATATAGCTGGAAATATCTGTTTCTGGATTCTCCAAAGAAATCGTTTCTGAACTGCTATATTCACACATCAGTTTAACTCTGTAAGTTGAATATACACCTAGAGGATCATTCTGCTAGATAGCTCCGTTTTTGTTTTAGAGCCAGATATTTCTCATACACCCTATGCTCCCATTCACTAAGGAATATCCAACTGCAGGTTTTAGAAGAAACGTGTTTCTAACTGGCTGAATCTAAACATAGATGCTGCTTCCTTAAGGTAAATGAACACACAGCAGAGTAGCTTGAAAGATACGTGTAACCTGTGTTTTAGATGCTATCATAATGCTAATTTGCATTTACCAGTATATTCCCAGAAATATCTATTTCTAGATTCTCAAAAGGCAGGGTTTCTGAACTACTACATTCACATATGAGTTTTACTCTGTACGTTGAATATATTCCTTGACAATGATTCTAGTAGATAGCTCCGTTTTTTTTTAGATCCAGATATTTCTCATTGCACCCTATATTCCCATTCACTCAGGCATATCCATATGCAGCTTTTAAAAGAGACGTGCTTCTGACTTGCTGAATCTAAACATAGATGCAACTTCCTAAGGTGAATGAACTGGGAATAGAGCAGTTTGAAAGATGCTTTTCACCTGTGTTTTAGACGCGATCTTACAGTTAATTCTTAAATGTCAATGTATGGCTGGAAATGTCTGTTTCTAGATTCCCCAAAGAAAGGGTTTCTGAACTGCTACATTCACACATTTTACCATGTAAGTTGAATATACACCTTGAAAATCATTCTGCTAGAGAGCTCCGTTTTTGTTTTAGAGTCAGATACTTCTCATTACACCCTTTACTTCCATTCACTCAGGAATTCCCAAACGTAGTTTTAGAAGAAACTGGTTTCGAATTCGCTGGATCTAAACATTGATGCAATCTAGTAAGGTGAATGAACACAGCAGAGCAGTTTGAAAGATACGTTTCACCTGTGTGTTAGTTGTGATCTTATTGCTAATTCTTATATACATGCATATGGCTGGAAAACTGTTTCTAGATTCTCCAAAGCAAGGGTTTTTGAACTGCTACCTTAACATATCAGTTTTACTCTGTAAGTTGAATATACTCCTTGACAATCATTCTACTAGATAGCTCCGTTTTTGTTTTAGAGTCAGATATTTCTCATTACACCCTATACTCCCATTCACTCAGGAATATCCAAATGCAGCTTTTAGAAGAAACGTGTTTCTAACGAGCTGAATCTAAACATATTTGCAACTTCCTAAGGTGAACGAACACACAGCAGAGCAGTTTGAAATATACGTTTCTCCAACGTTATAGACTCGATCTTACCGCTAATTCTTATATGCCTGTATATGGCTGGAAATATCTGTTTCCACATTCTCCATAGAAAGGTTTCTGAGCTGTTACATTCACACATCATTTTAGCACTATATGTTGAATATACACCTTGACAATCATTCTGCTAGATAGCTCCGTTTTTGTTTTAGAGTCAGATATTTCTCATTACACCCTATACTCCCATTTACTTAGGAATATCCAAACGAAGCTTTTAGAAGAAAGGTGTTTCTAACTCAATGAATCTAAGGATAGATTCAACTTCCTAAGGAAAATGAACACAGAACAGAGCAGTTTGATATATACGTTTCTCCAGTGTTTTAGAGTCGATCTTACCGCTAATTCTTATATACCTGTATATGGCTGGAAATATCTGTTTCTACATTCTCCAAAGAAAGGGTTTCTGAACTGCTACATTCACACATCAGTTTACTTCTGTAAGTTTAATATACACCTTGAAAATATTTCTGCTAGATAGCTCCATTTTTGTTTTAGAGCCAGATATTTCTCATTACACCCTATACTCACATTCAATCAGGAATATCCAATTGCAGCTTATAGAAGAACCATATTTCTAACTCAATGAATCTAAATATAGATGCAACTTCCTAAGAATAATGAACACACAGCAGAACAGTTTGAAATATTCGTTTCTCCAGTGTTGTAGACTCGATGTTACCACTAATTCTTATATACCTGTATATGGCTGGAAATATCTGTTTTTACATTCTCCAAAGAAAGGGTTTCTGAACTGCTACGTTACACATCAGTTTAACTCTGTAAGTTGAATATACACCTTGACATTCATTGTGCTAGATAGCTCCGTTTTTTTTTTTTTTATAGCCAGATATTTCTCATTATACCCTATAGTCCCATTCACTCAGGAATATCCAAATGCAGCTTTTGGAAAATAGGTGTTTCTAACTGGATGCATCCAAACATAGATATAACTTCCTAGGGTGAAGGAACACACAGCAGATCAGTTTGAAATATATGTTTATCCTGTGTTTTAGACGGGAATTTACCACTAATTTTTATATACCTGCATATGGCTGGAAATATCTTTTTCTACATTCTCAAAAGAACAGGTTTCTGAACTGCTGCATTCACACATCAGTTTCACTCTGTAAGCTGAATATACATCTTGACAATCATTCTGCTAGATAACTCCATTTTTGTTTTAGAGAAAGATATTTCTTGTTACACCCTATACTCCCATTCATTTAGAAGTATCCAAACGCAGCTTTTAGAAGAAACCTGTTTCTAAGTGGCTCAATGTATTAATAGACGCAACTTCCTAAGGTGAATGAACCTACAGCAGAGATGGTTCAAAAATATGTTTCTTCTGTGTTTTAGACACGATCTTACCGATAATTCTTATATATCTATATGTGTCTGGAAATATCTATTTCTAGATTCTCCAAAGAAAGTGTTTCCTAACTGCTACACTTATACATCAGTTTACCTCTGTAAGTCGAATATACACCTTGACAATCATTCTGTTAGATAGCTTCGTTTTTGTTTTAGAGACAAATATTTCCCATTGCAGCCTGTACCCCCATTTGTTCTGGAATATTCAAACCCAGCTGTTAGAGGAAACGTGTTTCTAACTCTATGAATCTAACCATAGATACAACTTGTTAAGTTGAATGAAGACACAGCAGAGCACTTTGAAAGATACATTTCTCCTGTGTTTTAGATGCAGTCCTTCTGCTAATTCTTTTATGACTGAAGATGACTGGAAATATCTTTTTCTAGATTCTCTAAAGAAAATGTTTGTCATCTGCTACACAGATATATGTGTTTAACACTGTATGTTGAATGTACACCTTGACAACCATTCTGCTAGATAGCTCCGTTTTTTTTTTTTTTTAGAGCAAGATGTTTCTCATTACAGCTTATAGTCCCATTCACTCTGGAATATCCAAACGCAGCTTTTAGAAAAAAAGTGTTTCTATCTCACTGAATGTAAACATGGAAGCAACCTCCTATGGTGAACCAGCACACGGCAGAGCAGTTTGAAAGGTAAGTTTCTCCTGTGTTTTAGACGCAGTCTTACTGCAAATATTTATATGCCTGCATATGGCTTGAAATATCAGTTTCTAGAATCTCCAAAGAAAGTGTTTCTGAACTGCTACATACACACATCCTTTTAACTCTGCATGTTGAATGCACACCTTGACAACCATTCTGCTACATAGCTCCATTTTTGTTTTAGAGCCAGATATTTTTAATTACTGCGTATACTCCCGTACACTCTGGAACATCCAAGTGCAACTTTTAGAAGAAACGTGTTTCTAACTCGCTGAATCTAAACATAGATGCCACTTCCCAAGGTGAACGATCACACAGCAGAGCAGCTTGAAAAGTACGTTTCACCTGTGATTTAGATGCGGTCTTACAGCTAATTCTTATATGTCTGTATATGGCTGGAAATATCTGTTTCTATTTTATATAAAGAAAGTGTTACTGAACTGCTACATTCACAAATCAGTTTAACTCTTTAAGTTGAATATACACCTAGACAATCATTCTGCTTGATAGCTCCGTGTTTGTATTAGAGCCAGACATTTCTCATTACACCCTGTGCTCCCATTCACTCAGGGATATCCAAACGCAGGTATTAGAAGAAACTAGTTTCTAACTCGCTGAATCTAAGCATAGATGCAACTTCCTAAGGTGAACAAACACACAGCAGAGCGGTTTGAATGATACGTTTCACCTGTGTTTTAGACGCGATCTTACTGCTAATTCTTATATACCTGTATACGGCTTGAAATATCTGTTTCTAGATTTTCCAAAGAAATGGTTTCTTAACTGCTACATAAACACATCCGTTTAACTCTATAAGTTCAATGTAAACCTTGACAACCATTCTGCTATATACCTCCGTTTTTGTTTTAGTGCCCAGATATTTCTCATTACAGCATATACTACCATTCACTCTGCAACATCCAAAGGCAGGTTTTAGAAGCATTGTGTTTCTAACTGGATGAATGTAAACATAGATGCAACTTCCTAAGGTGAATGAACACAGCAGAGCAATTTGAGAGATTCGTTTCACCTGTGTTTTAGACACGGTCTTACCTGTATTATTTATTTGCCTCTATAAGGCTGGAAATATGTGTTTCTAGATTCTCCAAAAAAAGAGCTTCATTACTGCTACATTCACGCATCAGGGTTTCTGAATTGCTACATTTACACATAAGTTTAACTCTGTAAGTTGAATATACACCTTGACAATTACTCTTCTAGGTAGCTCCGTTTTTGTTTTAGAGGCAGAGATTTCTCATTACACTCTATACTCCCATTCACTCAGGAATATTCAAACTCAGCTTTTAGAAGAAACGTCTTTCAACTCGCTGAATCTAAACATAGATGCAACTTCCTCAGGTGAACGAACACACAGCGTCTGTTTCTAGAAGTGATCTTACCACTGGAAATATCTGTTTCTGCATTCTCCAAAGGAAGGGTTTCTGAACTGCTTCATTAACACATCAGTTTAACTGTGTAAGTTGAATGTTCCCATTGACATTCAGATACACCCGTTTAACTCTTTAAGTTGAATATACAACTTGACATCCATTCTGCTAGATAGCTCCGTTTTTGTTTTAGAGCCAGATATTGCTCATTACAGCCTACACTCCCATTAATTCTGGAATGACCAAAGGCAGCTTTTAGAGGAAACGTGTTTTCAGCTCGCTGAAAGTAACCATAAAACCAACTTCCTAAGGTGAACCCAAACACAGCAGAGTACTTTGAAGGATAGGTTTCTACTCTGTTTTAGACGTAGTCTTACAGTAGCTAATTCTTATATGCCTGTATATGGCTGGAAATACGTGTTTCTAAATGTGTCAACGAAGGGGTTTCTGAACCTCAACATAGATGCATCAGTTTGATTTGTAAGTTGAATGTATACCTTGACAACCATTCTGCTAGATTGCTCTGTTTTTGCTATAGAGCCAGATATGTCTAATAATAGCATATACTCCCTTTAACTCAGGAATATCCAAACGCAGGATTTAAAAGAAACGTGTTTCTAACTGGCTGAATGTAAACATAGATGCAACTTCCTAAGGTGAACCTACATACAGCTGAGCAGTTTCAAAGATACATTTCTGCTCTGTTTTAGATACAGTCTTACTGCTATTTCTTGCATGCGTGCATAAGGCTGGAAATATCTGTTTCTAGATTCCCCAAAGAAAGGGTTTCTTAACTGCTACATACACACACCCGTTTTACTCTGTAAGTTGAATGTACACCTTGACAACCATTCTGCTACATAGCTCCGTTTTTGTTGTAGAGGGAGACATTTCTGATTACAGCATATAGTCCCATTCACTCTGGAATACCCAAACCCAGCTTTTAGAAGAAACGTGTTTCTAACTCGCTTAATCTAAACATAGATGCAACTTCCTAAGGTGAACCAATATACAGCAGTGTAGTTTGAAAGATACGTTTCTCCTCTCTGTTAGACGCAGTCTTACTTCTCATTTTTATATGCCTGTTTAAGGCTGGAAATATCTGTTTCTAGATACTCCAAAGAAAGTGTTTCTGAAATGCTACATACACACACTCGTTTACCTCTGTAAGTTGAATGCACACCTTGACAACCATTCTGCTAGATAGCTCCGTTTTTGTTTTAGAGCCATATATTTCTCATTACAGCATATACTCTCATTCGCTCTGGAATATCAAAACAAAGCTTTTAGAAGAAACGAGTTTCTGACTGGCTGAATCTAAACATAGATGCAACTTCCTAAGATGAACCAGCATACAGCAAGACAGTTTCAAAGATTTGTTTCTCCTCTGTTTTACATGCAGTCTTACTGCTAATTATTATATGCCTGTATTAGGCTAGAAATACCTGTTTCTAGATTCTCCAAAGAAAGGGTTGCTTTACTGCTACATACAGACACCCGTTTAACTCTGTAAGTTGAATGTACACTTTGACAACCATTCTGTTAGATAGATCCGTTTTTCTTCTACAGCCAGATATTTCTCATTACAGCATATGCTCCGATTCACTCTGGAATATCCAAACGCAGCTTTTAGAAGAAACGTGTTTCTAACTCGCTGAATCTAAACATAGATGCAACTTCCTAAGGTGAAGCAACATGCAGCAGAGCAGTTTGAAAGATACGTTCCTCCTATGTTTTAGACACACTCTTACTGCTAATTCTTACGTGCCTGTGTAAGGCTGGAAATATCTGTTTCTAGATTCTCCAATGAAAGGATTTCTGAGCTGCTACATACACACAACCGTTTAACTCTGTAAGTGGAATATACACCCGTTTAATACTGTAAGTTGAATGTACACCTTGAAACCCATTTTGATAGATAGATCCGTTTTTGTTTTATAGCCAGATAGCTCTCATTACACCGCATACTAGCATTCACTCTGGAAGATCGAAATGCAGCTTTTAGAAGAAACATGTTTCTAACTCGGTTAATCAAAACATATAGGCAATTTCCTAAGGTGAACCAACATACATCAGAGCAGTTTGTAAGATACGTTTCTCCTGTGTTTTAGATGCAGTCTTACTGCTAATTCTTAAATTCATGTTTAAGGCTGGATATATCTGTTTCTAGATTCTTCAAAGAAAGGTTTCTGAACTGCTGCATGCATACACCAGTTTATCTCTGTAAGTTGAATGTACACCTTGACAACCAGTTTGCTAGATAGTTCCGTTTTTGCTTTAGAGCCATATATTTCTCATTACAGCATATACAACCATTTACTCGAGAATATACAAATGCAGCATTTAGAAGAAACGTGTTTCTAACTCGCTGATTGTAAACATAGATGCAACTTCCTAAGGTGAGCCAACATACAGCAGAGTAGTTTGAAAGATAAGTTTCTCCTATTAGACTCAGTGTTAGTGCTAATTCTTACATGCCTGTGTAAGGCTGGAAATATCTGTTTCTAGATTCTCAAAAGAAAGAGTTTCTGAAATGCTACATACAAACACCCGTTTACCTCTGTAAGTTGAATGTACACATTGACAACCATTCTGCTAGAGAGCTCCGTTTTTCTTTTAGTGCCTATATATCTCATTATAGGCCTATATATCTCATTACAGCGTATACTCCCATTTACTCTGGAATATCCAAACGCAGCTTTTAGAAGAAACGTGTTTCTAACTTGCTTAATGTAAACATAGATGCAACTTCCTAAGGTGAAACAACATACAGCAGAGCAGTTTGAAAGATACGTTTCTCCTTCGTTTTAGATGCAGTGTTACTGCTAATTCTCATATGCACGTATAAGGCTGGAAATATCCGTTTCTAGATACTCCAAAGAAAGTGTTTCTGAAATGCTACATACACACACCCGTTTACCTCTGTAAGTTGAATGCACACCTTGACAACCATTCTGCTAGATAGCTCCGTCTTTGCTTTAGAGCCATATGTTTCTCATTATAGCATGTAATCCCATTCCCTCTGGAATATCAAAACACAGCTTTTAGAAGAAACGAGATTCTAACTGGCTGAATCTAAACATAGATGCAACTTCCTAAGGTGAACCAGACTACAGCAGAGCGTTTGAAAGATATGTTTCTCCTCTGTTTTACATGCAGTTTTACTGCTAATTCTTATATGCCTGTATTAGGCTGGAAATATCTGTTTCTAGATTTTCCAAAGAAAGGGTCACTTTACTGCTACATACACACACCCATTTAACTCTGTACGTTGAATGGACACTTTGACAACCATTCTGTTACACAGATCCTTTTTTCTTCTAGAACCAGATATTTCTCATTACAGCATATACTCCCATTCACTCTGGAATATCCAAACGCAACTTTTAGAAGAAATGTATTTCTAACTC